>NW_004567104.1:38526613-38528498 GCF_000260355.1 Condylura cristata
TCACCTCAGGGGCAGGCGGGAATCCAACTCATGGGGAAGTGGCTTTAGCTTCTCAGTGCTGTGCTTTAACCCGCTGCGCCACCAGGGAAGGCCATATGTAAATTAATTTTAAAAATGCAGCACTGCTACAAAATTGTATCTTTCTGTAGGTTTTCTTATTGTTGATAATTAAAGAATTATTAAAATAGTAGTTTAACATTTTCTAAATTCCAAAAAACAATGAGAAAAATTAGAATCTTGTGCCCTCCCTGGTGGTGCAAGGGGTTAAATGGTAGCCACCACAGCATGAGTTCTTTCCCCATCAGGGGAATGTGACCCATATGGCATAGCAGACGTAGTCTGACCATCCTCTACTCCCCTCAGTGTTGTATTTCAGTACATCTGCCTGTTCTGTTCCCCACACTGTCTCTGGTGAATTCTCTCATCCTCTTGCACCTTTGACCTGTACCCCAGTTTTGTATGTATAAATAAATAAAGCTTTTTTAAAAAAAAGTAAAAGAAGAAAAATCAGACTTTTAAGAATTGAAATGGAGACAAGACACTTTATGGGTTGCTTTTGTTTTAATTCATTGGTCAATTTGTTGTATATCCCATTTTCATTTCTCAAAGTTTCTGTGCCCATCTATTTATTTTGACTTGGTTCATTTCTACAGACAATGCTTTACATTAAGCTAATGGCTATAGAGTACCCAGGGGTCAGTTTAGAGTTTATACCAGCCCTTTGAAAATGTGTGTGTGCATGTGTGTATGTGATTAAAAACAGTTGTACGTGTTGAATTAGAGATATTGGTATTTAAAAGAGCATCATGGGGGGGGGGACGGGAATTTTCATCCCCATTCCTTTTCAATTATTGCAGTTGCGTCTCAAACTTCTATGTTATGGTTGGTGTGGTAAGAAGGAAGGCTAACTAGTGGGAAGATTTGAAAATAACTTACAGTGACTTTCTTACTGTCATGCTTTCTTGTTTCAATCACTCTTTTTCTCTTAACTTCCTTTTTCTTTTACTCTTCAATTCCTTCTCTTTTCCTTTTACTTTTCAATTACTATGTTATAAGGAGAAAAATTAGGCAAACAGTATTCCCAACTTCCTTTTCCTTTTCAATTACTTCTCTTACGAGGAAAATATTTAGGCAAACATTATTCTGAGTAAGATCCACTAAAACTTTTTAATGTAATAGCATTATTCCATTTGCATTTCTCTTCTCTTCTTACCTTCCCATTATTATGAATTTATTAAGTTTACCAACAGCAGTTTTGAGAGCCTCCTTCTTTATCCACTAGCAATAGAAACACTATGTGGAAACCATTTCATAGCAGAAATCACTTAGAAATCAGTAGAAAGAAAAAGTAATACTTACATAAATAAGTGTTCATGACCTTCTTTTTCAGCATTTTGCATTCCTACTTAAATATCATAATCTAACTCAAAATTTTCTCCCCATGAATAAGTAAATTGCTTTGTAAACTGTTTAATGTAGGAATTAGATTAGATTATGCAGTGATTTCATTTATTAGTATATTGTGCTGTTTTGGAGATGTGGACAGAGGCATCTCCAACTTCAATGAAGGCTAGGAAGAAAACGCAGATTGCAGTTTTGACCACCTGCACAAACAACTTTCTATTACCATAAGGAGGAAATAGGTCTCTTCGTTTTTCATTTCATACAAGCATCTATTTATATTATTATTAAATTTTTTTAAAGGTAGAAATTTTGGGAAATGTAAGAGTAGACTCTGCTATTAAGGATTTCTGTTGCCAGTAGAAAACGTTGCTAAGCAGAATTTTCCTTACATCCTTTTCTTTCTTTCTTTTTTTTAAACACTTATTCTTTTTAAGGTTTATTTATTTATGCATACAGAGCTGGGGTACAGGCCAGAGGTGCA
>NW_004567104.1:38528598-38548156 GCF_000260355.1 Condylura cristata
ACGAAGTACACTGCTGAGGGGAGCAGCGGGCGGGTCAGGAGAGGTCTGCCACGCCATGTGGTCACCTCCGGGGCAGGCGGGAATCGAACTCATGAGGAAGCGGCTTTAGATTCTCAGTGCTGTGCTTAACCCGCTGCGCCACCAGGGAGGGCCTAAACACTTATTCTTTTTAAGGTTTATTTATTTATGCATACAGAGCTGGGGTACAGGCCAGAGGTGCAGGGGAAGTAAGAGGATTCAACAGAGACAGAGTGGGGAGCAGAACAGCCCTACTGATGAAGTACACTGCTGAGGGGTTCAGCAGGTGAGTCAGGAGAGGTCTGCCGCGCCATGTGGGTCACCTCTGGGGCAGGAGTCAAATTCATTCTGAAGTGGCTTTAGCTTCTTAGTGCTGTACTTCAACCTGCTACACCACCAGGGAGGGCTCTACCTTATTCTTATAGGATTTGAATTTTCCAGTTGGATTCTCTTGGCTGTCAAAAAGTCAAGTTGACTTTTCTTTTCCCAGGTTAAGTTGATAATTGGCTGAATAAAATGTTAAGAGCAATTAGCAGATAGAATTTTAAAGCTATTTAACACAACAGCAAACTTATATGGACTACTTCTTTTCCTACTCTCTCTCTCTCTCTTTTGTAACTTAAAGAACACATTGTGTAAATTTATAGATTCCTATTCCTTGAAGTAGTTCTTCCTTGACTACCTGTCCCAATTGCTTAATTTACACTTAAAAAAAAAATCTGATCTACTCTTGAATCCCTTTAAAGACAATCAAGGTACACAGTGTTTTTCACACAATAGCCTGAAGAACACTAGTTTTAAACAGATCTTACTTCTTGGCCTGGCTGTTTTAAGTCTTATTCTGGGTACAGGAATGTTATCTTTACTTACTTGTAGTCTTCAGGACTCTTTAGTTCTCTCCTTGGCCACTCCAGATTGGCTCACTCGCTCATTGATAGCCAGCCTTTTTATATCCCCTTTGCCAGTGACTCCTTCCGTTCCTTTTTACTCTTGCCTTGCCTCAATCTTTTACCTCCCTTCAGCATTCCTTCTGCCTGGAATTTGTCACTTCCAATAAATATATGATTCTTAGTTTTGATCTAGAATAAAATCCTGTATCTTAATAGTTCTCTTCTAAGTAGGCAGCATCTTCTCTACCAGTAACATTTTTTTGGTAACCACTGTCCCCTTTTTAGTCTTTGTATTTTAAGTAAATGAATAGAAACAAGCTCATAGTTTTCTGCATTGCTAATAAAATTTTTTTTTAAATATTATTTTATTTATGCATTCAGAACTGGGTATAGGCCAGAGGTGCAGGGGCAGTGAGAGGATTCTCCAAAGACAGAGTGGGGGAGCTAAACAGGCCGACTGACAAAGTACACTGCAGAGGGGAGCAGCGGGCGGGTCAGGAAAGGTCTACTGTGTCATGCGGTCACCTCCAGGGCTGGTTCAAACTCATGCTGAAGTGGCTTTAGCTTCTTAGTGCTGTGCTTTAACCCGCTGTGCCACTTGAGGGAGGGCCCTCAAAATGCTTTTTAGAGTTCAGGAATTCTATCTTTGGTATTTTCTGAAGAGTATATGTTACCTTGTCTTTTTTGGTAAAGGTGCCAACATCTCACTTAATAGGAAAAAATAAAAGTTGTATGTGTCATGTAAATTCGTCATCTCAGTGCCACTCAACATTATGCATATTGATGATTCTTTTTCTGAAGGTAATCTTAACTTTCTTAACTAACTAAATGTTCTAAAAATGACTTACTCTTTAAATAATGATTCCCTGATTATCATTATTGTCTTAATTTCTTAGTGCTGCTATGACAAAGTACCACTAAGTGGGTCTCTTAACAACATAATTGCTTTGTCATTGGTGTGGTGGCTAGGACAAGATTATGGTGTCTGCAGGATTTTTTCCCTCTGAAGACTGTGAGAAGAAATCTGTTCCAGGCCTCTCACCTGGTTTGCTAGCAATCTTTGGCTTGTAGAAATATCTCTTTGCTTTAATAGTGTTCTCCCTGTGTGTTTATCTGTGTCCCCTTTATGTAAGGATATAAGTCCATTTGAATTAGGGACCCACTCTACTCCAGTGTGTCCTTATTTTAACTAATAATGTCTGCAATCACCCTATTTCCAAATAAAGTGAAATTCTGAGACCCTGGAGGTTATAACAACAGCATATAAATTTTGAGGGCAGATCATTAACCCATAAAAAACATGAATTTTTTTTGTATGTGTGTACACTCACTACATTGATTTTTGCAGAACTCAATAATTAATTAAATACATATTTTCAAGGTGTTAATCTCAGCCCTGGTGTTTCATCCTTCTCCTACCCCTCTTACACCTCTTCATCTAAAGTACAGAGTGGTCATTTCTTACATGTTACCATTGTGCTTTCTTCTGAAAGTAGCCAATCTTCCCACCTTCTGAAAGTATCCCATGGAGACTCCAGAGAACTGATGTTACCATATATTAAGACTATAGTGATTCCCACTTAAATCTTTGCTGATAAGTAAAGATGAGTTTGGGTAATAATGTACACTCTATGACATCTTTTATTAGATTTTTCAAGGGTTCTAGTTTTTTCTGGGTTCTTAGTTATCATAAATCAAGGTGGGCTTTTCAGTAAGAATGCTGGATAACTTAAATACTAAAATATTATTTTCTCATGACAGGCATGAAAGCTAAAGAAAAATGTCTGATAAAAGTATCAGAAATTGAATTCTGTCATCTACTAGTTAAGTACCCAAGATTTTACCTATTAATATAGGAATTCTCCTCGGGATCCTATTAGGCATGAAATATGATTATAGAAGAATTACACTTTTATTTGATTTATAAAATGTCTATCAACTGAGATCATTCAGTAAATATAATACTTGCACAGAATCATGTTGACATCAAGTTCTGTGAGTGGGTAGGGAAATGAGCATGTTGAGTTTTTAGCAGTAGTCCTCCTGAGCAGGAGGGGGCCTGTACCCTAGGTGATCACCACCAGGAGTGGTCTTGTGGTTTACTGGGCACCAGGCTGATGAGCCACCCACTGTGGTTCTAATTTTGGCAGCTGTCAGTTGATTCAGTGCTTTGATCCTTCCAGTGGCTGCTGGGGCCTCTGTGGCTTTGCCCCTATCTTTGGTCATTACCCCCATCTAGCACTAGGGGACAAAAACATGAGAAGTGAGAGGGATTAGTGAGGAGGCTTTTCAGGAACATACAGAAAGCTGCTCAAACAGCTCTGGATCTAAAAACACATGTATAACATTTCTGCCAACCTAGTAGTGCATACATTTTATTTTATATGTCATTCAGCAGTCTGCTAAAAGCCCCTTTTCCTGATTCTGCTTTTTCATTCCTTGGGTCTTGGATTCACCATAAAACGCAGCCAGTCACACAAATAAAAGGTAATGTTGTTCCTTTTTGATAATCTTTCTTCATAAATATCTGAATATGGTTAAAAACATTTCCTTCAACTCCTTCATGCCTTGAAGTTTTAAAATAAATTACTGTAATATATTTTAGATTAGTGGTTTAATTATATTTGTTGTACTTTTTCCATTGTATGAATTTTTGTTGAAAATTATTAATAAATAATGCAATAGTCCTTCCACTCCAATAAGTTATTTTATGAAAATGTAAACACCACTATACCTATTTTATAGCTGCTAATGCAGTCGTGGTGGTAGTTTTTTATCTTTTGATGTCATAGACGGTGTTAATGTCACTCTACCAATTTTATACTGATAGTATCACTCTGACACTGGCATTTAGATTTTAGTATATGTTCTATGAGATGATCAAAATATTTGCTCTGCTTTATCTTAAAAATATCATTTAGGTATCATAAATAAGAAGACTGAAAGCAGACAGGGGGATATATAGCAAGGTCACAGAAAAACTGATAAGATCGTGGTCTCTTTTACTCTGAACTAGCCCGGACTGGTTTTCTGAAAAGAAACATTTTTCTCCTTTGGGGAATCCGAATTTTCACATTTGTGAAGGTTGAAGACTTTCACTGAGAGAACAATGCCTCAAGGGATAAAAAATTTTTGAGAAAGCTTAAGGTTTTTAAGCTCAACCTAATTTATATCCAAATATATTGATCATCACTTAACAGTTCCTGAATTTTAGAATTCTAAAATTCTTTAGACAGAAATCAAACTGAAACTGAGACTTCCTTCAATTTCTAGTTATTCCTTGGTAACTTGTAATATTTAGATATTAGGTTTTTATATGTATATATATATATGTATATATGTATATATTTCAGATATATAATATGTATATACATGTATATACATGTATATTCAGATATGTATATATATATGAAAATTATAATGCATGTGGAATTTATTTAGGAAATGTTATGAAAAAAGTATCTGAAAATCTTCTCTAATGAATTATACAGGTCATGATTTTCAAACCAAATATGAAATTTCCCTATGTTAGGTCATTATAATGGAAACAAGAACCCAACCAGGCCAAAATTTTTACCAAACATTGTTACCAGTTCAGATATCCTGGGGAAAGAATACATGAAGTAGTCTCCCATACATTCTACCAATTAAGATTTTTACTTGAGAAATAAACAGATTGTAGAAAATTTTGTCTGCCCAGGAGATCTCACTTAGGTTAATGTGACTCAGCAGTCCCTATGCTCATTAACTCATTTTCCAATTTCCGTTCGAAACCTGATTTCAGCCAGAAGTTATAGAATGCGAACCAATAATGGAGGGTACAGATGGTCCCTTACCCCAAATAAATCCACAAAGGAAAAACGTTAAATATACTTACAAGTAAACAAGAATCTCTGTGAAGCTCCTTCAGTGAGCCCTTCATAAGGAAATAGCCTGTTTCACTTAGAACTGGCTTTATCACTACCAGTAAATGTTATATTCTACAAAAATTGGTCCACATTTTAGGTCAAGAACTAGAAATGGCTGGAGTTAATAAAGGTAAAGAGAAAATCAAGTCTGTAGAAAGGGTATCAGAAAGTCTGGGACTGGAGAATGCAGTAGTTTGCAGTGAGGTTAGCAACTTTGGGTTATCTGAGGAGGGTCTGATTGTACTGAGCCGTGGATTCCCTAGAAAGGCCCATTTAAGCTTTTCCCATTGCCATTAAATGACATGTAATATTGTACTAATCACTTGGAAAAGTAAAAGCTTATTTTCTATTATTAACTTTGTCTTTTTTGTTTTCTTAAACACTATCATAACTTTAGCTATATTGTTAACACCCTTAAAGGAAAATCTACCAGATTATCAAGTACAATTTGTTGCAGCTAAAACTTATTTACATTTATTGTCTAAGGCAGTCTTGGATAACATATGTGCCTTTTAGTCCAGAAATAGTAAATGTTAGTTTTATGTGATAAGCTTTAATCTGAATACTTCAAAGACCATATATTGTATACTTTCTGGGCTAGATTCTATGCTAAGTACTTCAGGTACATTATCTCCTTTAATTTTTACAATTAGTAAGTGGCGACTCTAGGGTTCAAGCCTAAATCTTTCTGACTCAAAGTCTTCCTCCCTCTTTATTTTTTTTTAATGTTAGCTCCCCCCCCCTTTTTTTTTAGATTGATTTATTTATTCATACAGAACTGGGATATACAGGCCACAGGTGCAGGACCGGTGAGAGGATTCACCAGAAACAGAGCGGGGAGCAGAACAGGCAGATCCAGGAAGTACACTGATGAGGGGAGCAGCAGTCGGGTCAGGAGAAGTCTGCCTTGCATGTGGGCCACCTCCGGGGTTGAGGATCAAACTCGCACTGAAGAGTCTGTGACTCACTTGCTATGAAGCGTTCTAACCCCTCTCTCTTTTTCAACCACTTACTCTGCGTCTAAAGTCGTAGAAGATGCTGAGTTATCTTCCAAAAGTTTATGCATTTTCTGGAAGGTTGGCTAGCTGCCATAGCATGTTGTTCTGTGCTGCTGGGGTTTTCACCTATGTATGCCCACCTCAAGCTGGTTGCCACTTTTTCTCTCAGCACAGTTTATTATTTGTCTGTTGATACCATAAATACTATATTCCAGTCTTATTTTGTGAGTCATCACTCTTGTAGGAATTTAATTTAATTCACAAATTCAACTCAAAACCACTTAAGGGGACTCTGTGGTGGTCTAGGGGTTAAGTGTCAGCTCTTCACCACCATCTGAGTTCAGCCCTCCGCTGGGTAGCTCTGGGTAGCTGATCTGCATATAGCACAGCAGAACTCTTCTGGCTCACCTGCTGCTGCCCTCAGCAGTGTATTTCAGTAAACTCTCCTGGTCTGCCCTTCACTCCCAGTACCTCTGACCTATACCCCAGTTCTATGCAAAAATAAAAATAACAATAAAAGCTACCTTAATTTACCTGGACTAAAAAATATAACATAGGCCCTCTTGGGTGGTGCAACAGGTTAGGACGCAGCACTGCAAGCTGGCCGCCATTGCTTCAGTAGGAGTTTGAGTTCGATCCCTGGTCTGCTGTGGTGACCACATGGCACGGCAGACCTCTTCTTACCCACCCGCTGCTCGCCTCAGCAGTGTACTTCATTGGTCTGCCTGTTCTGCTCCCCACTCTGTCTCTGGTGAAGCCTCTCACTGCCCCTGGACCTCGGCTTGTACCCCAGTTCTGTATGAATAAATAAATCTTTAAAAATACTTATATGATATAAATATTATGACATAAAGTAATAAAACTAATTTTTGGTGGGTGGGTGTCACTGGTCATATATTTAGACCATACACAGATTCAACCTCTGTGAATTTCATAATCTATTTATTAAATGGAGATGATATTAAAATCTATCTTATAATATCATTGTGAAGATTAAGTGAGATACTCTATATATATAAAGTCTAAATATCAATTTTTAGGATATGCAAGGCACTCAATAACGGTAAATATATATGAATGTTGCAGAAATAAAATTTCAACAATTACTGTTAAGTGTTTGATACTTAGCAGAAACTCAATACATATAGATTCAATGGATTAATAAAATATATCAGTTCTTCATATTAACCTGGTGTTATTGATCTGTGGTGAATACATTAGTTTGGCTGGGTCTCACACTTTGAATTTAATAAATTCACAAGTAAAACAAAATGTTCTATGTCATTAAAAACTGTATGTGATTTACAGGAGGATTTACTGAATTGGCAACTTCTTTTAGGGAATGAAGTATTTTTTCCTCAACATTTTCACTTTAGTACTCTAGAGTGTATGCTCTGACTAGCTATACTAGTTATCCATACTAAACAGATAAAGGGCTTGCCCTCCTTGTAACATTTATGTAGATATGATTTACATTATGGTACAATGAAAACAGAAGCTATACAAATACTCACATAGTAAAAGAAGATAAATGGGCTGGAAAAAAACAAAAAGATGGTGTATGGCATGCATGCTTGCTATTTGCCTAAGAAAACTGAAACACAGTGAAAGTAAGAAAGATTATTTTGTCACTATTTATACCCATTCTGGAGATTCTGTGTAGTTTTCTGTTAATGTTAGGGATATTACCATTTTGGAGAGTTTTTGATTAAGGAACTTATTTTTAAATTCCAAAATGTTTACTATTATTATCTGAAATTACCACCCATCAAGCCCCAGAGCTTCTAACATAATCTACTTCAACAAGAGTTTCAGAAAGGTCCAAAAGTTTGCTTCTCCCTAGAGTGTTCTTCCTACCACTGATATCCCTAGTCTACCTTTAGAAATAACAATGCTTCATTTCTAAGAAGCCGACCTAATACTTTATACATATTGATGGTATTGCTCTTCCTATATTAAATTGCAGTTTCCACTTAGAAATGCACTTTCTTTCCTGTAGTCTAATGACTAAATTGTGAGCTTCTTGAAGGCAAGGATTATATTTTATTTATTGCTGAATACCCAGTATCATTCAGTACCTAGGATAGAGTTGATGTTCAATAAATATGTGTCAAATAAATTAATGAAATTACTGTCACATGTACATGTTAGATCAAGGACATGCATAAAATTTCGTATGTCTTTGCATTTCCTCACGTGCTTGTGAACTTAACATAGTTTGTGATCAAATTGATATGTTTCTAAGTGTTTTAGACATCTTGAGGGAGACTTTCTAATACTTTTTTTTACCTGTTCGTGCTCATTCATTTTACTCTGAACACCACTTTTACACATGAACACAGTGTTTTCAAGTACTGATTACTTGTTGACCCACACATTGCTATGGTCCTGTTTTTTTTTTTTTCTTCACACCACCTAGTTAGTGGCCATGCTCAACAACATTATCTGTATGTTAAAAAATAAAATAAAATAAGTTTCCCAATTGTGTCAGTTAACAGGGAAAGTTTTACTCTCAAAAATATCCTTAGTATTTAATACAGTGTTTGATATATGTTTGAGACTTAATTAATGTTTGTGGAATGCATAAACAAATCAGCCATTATTGTTAACAGTATTAAAGATTAGGTGTGGAATTTTAAGAAAAACACTAAATGAAATGTCCAGAATCCAACATTAGAATAGGGATAAGTCTACCACTCATAATTCTGACCTCTGTGTTTCTAGACTGTTACACAGATGCACAGAGTAATGCTGTATATGTCTCATTTCTCAACTTTACCCTGCAGTAAACTTTTGCAATCTGGAGGCTGGAGACCTCTTTTGTAAATGTTGTCTGCCCGATGACTGTTGGCACCGTGGAGGCCTCAGCAGATAAACTGAAGGAACATATGGCTCCCATCTGAATACAAATTGGTGGACTTAACGTGGTAATTCAGCTGAGATGTCCTGTATATTGCAAACTGAAAGAGTATGATTAGAGGTGTTTATAAACGGCATCTGAGTTTCCCCCCACCACCCCTTTTTTACTGTCGTTTGATCAGCCTGAATCATAGCCACCAGGGTCCCAGTCTCACTGAGTTATTTGTTGAAATGGCCAACGTGAGGAATTATTAATTAAAGCTAACAAATCACCCTGACGAGCTGTGCCCTGGCATGGCTGAAGGTTGATTGGCGAAAGTGTTCTCCTTTGGAGAAAAGACTTTTTGTGCTTGTGACGCAGTCAGGGACGGATTATTGAATATGCAAGTTAGAAGAAAAATCACAGGACAAGCAAATTGAGTATTTACTGGCAAATAATTGCTCTCTTAAGCTGTGGCTCTCTTCCTAAATTCTTAACATTCCCGAGGGTTAGAAACACTGAAAAGTGCATCGGTACAGAGTACATTTCAAAAAAAATACATAGACTGATGTTTCAGACTTGTGCAGGTAAGTGTGATTGTGTGTGCCTGAAAAGTGAAAGAACAGGGGAAAGCAAGGGTAAAATAGAAGGAAATATTTAATCTGGTGGGCTTTTTAACTCAATTTGTTGTTTATTGGAAATCTGCTCGGCGTTATTTGTAAGTTGACTGAGAATTTAGTTTCAGTGCTGCATTTGTTGTGAAAGTTAGAGAAATGAGGAGGGTTTTCTCAGAGTTACTTTCTGTCTTTATCAACAGGAGAATATGCTAATGTTTTGCCCCAACAATACCTATAAACTTTTTTCAAGTTTTTGTGTATGTATGTATAAAATAATTGCATAAAATGATTGCTTGATTTAAGGATCTTTACTTCTTTTCAACATTGTTTTTTAACCGTATCCCAAACACATTTGGGTACACCTATTGCATTTATTGTTCGAAGTAAATTGTTTTACATTAGCACCAAGTTAGCCCTTGTTCATAATTTCTGAAAGGACATTTCAGTTTTGGAATAATTATTTAAACTATGGACTTCTGTAATAGCCAAAGTGTCGTTATTGTTATTGTGTGTTCTTTTTATCTGAAATGTTGATCAGACAGACAGTACAGAGTTTTGTGAACATTGCAAGACAAGTGAGAATAGTTTAGAGGCTTTTTCATAACCAAATTAAGTAAGAAAAAATATGATAAATGTGGAAAGTAGACTCATATTCTATGTTTAAAATATAAGATATTTAAAAAACGGAGACACTTTCCTAAATGCAGCAAGGTTATGGGAATAGCATTAGCAAAACACATATATTCACTGAGGATGAATTTCATATTCTGTGAAAATCTGAAAATGTGTTTTCATCAGCATTTTTGAAATGAGAATAATTGACTGGAAAATAGCACTTTAAAGCTGTAATAACTATGAATAACATGGATTTAAAACAACGTCATAAACATAGTTTAAACTAAATTAATAATTACAAAGTTCTTTAACATAAAATATCTGATAATAATAATAACAAATAGTAATAAAAATGGAAAATCCGACAGTCACCCAGAAATTAAATGACATGGTGCACATAAGGTTTTAGAGGGTCAAAATTTTAAAGTGTAAATAAATAAAATCTACATGTTATCTTATAATCTGCTCCTTGCAGCATGCTATATTTTACTGGTTCGAATTTTTTCTTACTGTATTCTTTTTGTTGAAAATTATATTTTATCTAAACATGTATGACAGAGCTCATTAGAAAGTTTAGGAAATATGTTATTAAAGGTTTAATTCCCACTGGATTACATTCTGTCCTCATATTTCAAGAGGTAGCCTCCTTAAAGTTTCTTGTGACTATTTGAGGGCACAACTTGGTCCATTATTTTGAAATAGCAAAAGGGGTATTTAACGCATATGTTCAGAGTCTAAACCATCTGCCTGCTTTATAATGAATACCACAGAATTATGAGGACTTGGAAAGGCTCAAAAATTAAACCAGAGTTCAATGCAAGATTTTTAAAACTACAGCGCTTTTATTTTGAAAAAAAAAAAATGTAGCCACTTGCTTGTGCTAAGTATTTCATTAGCCTTCTGTGAGAGGAAAATATCTTTTTACTCTTTTGCTATATGGGGAATGAATTCTAAAGTACAGTTGAGTAACAGAAACCTATGGTGAATTAATGATAATGTTTTCTCTCGGATTTATCCCACTAAAAATACATGTGTTTTAGAGTTTTAGATTGACTTGTCAATAGTGAAACTCACAGTGAATTGGAGAAACATAAAATGGTGACTGCTGGAACAAAAATGAAGTCCAGCTGTTAGCTTCTGAACTATCTACAAATGAGTTGCAAGAGACATGTGGAGGTCAGACTAAAGAATACTTCTATAATCCAACTGTGATGTAATGGAAGTATGAATCATCTATTGGTTGCCCATGCCAGGAGGTAGGGTATAAAAAACAAGTACAAATTGGCATTATTCCAGATAGTACTATATACCTTTGGTTTCTGGAAGTATATGAGATCCACAAGTTAATACAATAATAAAAATAGTATGTGGACCCCCAATATATTAGCCTATAGTAATATATTAGCACTGTATAAGTGATAAAGTAGGGAATCAAGATGAATACCATTGTTAAGATGTGTAACTCCCCATTAGAGTTCTTCTGACTTGCCTAAAATTTACTAGAATTAGACTAAATCTGACTGAATCACTATTGGATAAAATGCAGAAATTTGACTAAAATTGCCTAATATGTTTTCAATATAGGGATGGCTTATCTCTCTTTGCTGTGTAATGAGAATAATTTAATTAGACAAAAATAATATTGGAGGCAAAGAAATTAAGTGTGTTATTTGAAAATCTTAAAGTATATATGTGAAAATACAGCTCCTTATATATAAACATTTGTTGCATGTATACATATATAATAAAAAAATTTCAAAACTGTACAGTTTTGTAGATTAAGAGTAGGACTTTTTTTATATACTCTAGACTGCACACAGATTTTAGCACAGCTGCAGTTACTTTTCAGAACTGAAGGATGTCAGAGTTAGTGAATTGGTGCTGAAAATACCTATGTCCAATTTAATATGTATCTTCTCATGATGGTATTTTAATTTTAATTTTATGCTTCTCTAAATTGCAATCTTGCAAATTATCAGGTGAATCTATTAACCCAAATACTACAAAATACCTGATTTTTTACTTTTTATTTGAGGTGTGTCTAATATATATACCTAATAATCACACACATACTTTTGTTTATCACAGCAACCTTGTTCCATAGAGAATTAAAATGTGTGACAAAGAGTAAAAAAGGAATAATACATCAAATAAATAAAGTAGAAATAGATAAAAAATTAATATGAGCTAAATAAGATAAAACAAAGGTAAGTAAATATAAATGGAGACCTGAGTGACTCAGCCCACACTCTGCTAAGTGACATACTATATACATTTGCTTTAAAACTTCCTTGTAGCCAAGTTAAAGAAAAATCATAGCAAGTTATGCAATAAAATAATTTCCATTATTCATTACCAAAGTTCTTGATAAATGATAGACTCTTAAGGTTTAAGAGATCTCAGTGCTAAGAAAACTCTCATTAAATAATGATAGACTGAAGACCCTAAAGGTCAGGTCATCAGCAGAAACAATTCCTTGCCTGGGACATATGTGGCATAGACTGCAATAATCTCCTTTCACTTTCAGGGGATAGATTTGGGGATAGGGGAGAAAGCTATGTTTAGTGAACTGATTTTGGCAAGACCAAGATCACATGGAAAACAGGGAATTGAATGAATTTTTAAAATTACTTCATATAAATATATACATATATTTTAATACTAAATCAAAGATGTAGATGATGTACACTTTTATAGTTAACATCAAATAAAACTCTTGCATCGTTATTTCCTCCCTAAGTTTTTCATACACATTGTCACGCTACTGCCATTCTTCTCCCTCTTTTATTTTAAATAAGCTGCCATTTTGTTACGTTTTAAAAGGGGGCCTCTTTTTTTTTTATTTTTCATTTGAAAACTGCTGTTTCTTAGCCCTGCATCCTCCTTTGGTTCATTTCAAATATCTTAACAAACTACCTAGTAATTTTGGTGGTTAAATAGCACTTACTACGCTAGTCTTTTTCCATATTGAAAGGTAAAGTATAAGAGATATTTTCATATTGTTTTTGTAACTAAATCTTAGTAATCAAGGGACACTGTACTAGAATTACCCAGGACACTGGTTCAAACAGATGCCTGGAACCTATTCCAATTTCTGAATCAGAAGCACTGAGGAGGGGGTCTGAGACCTCCAGTTTAGGAAATTCTCTTGGTTAGTTATCACATACAGGTTTGAAGACCACTGTTTCAAGATTGTAAGTTTAACATGTCTTGTATATGATTATAAAATTGTAGGATTTCTGTAACACAATTGTGAGAGCCTATATTAATGTTAATCAAAAGCTAATGCAGGTTCAATAATAACACTGACTGCTAATAAAACTGGAAATATCTAGTTTAGAAAGTGTGGAGGCCCCTCCCTGGTGGCACCACAGGTTAGGGCGCAGCACTACAAGCTAGCCACAGCCACTTCAGTGTGAGTTCGATCCCTGGCCAGGAGGTGATCCACATGGCGTTAACAGACCTCTTCTGTCTTGCCCACTGCTCCCCTTAGCAGTGTACTTCGTTGATCTGCCTGTTCTGTTCCCCTACTCTGTCTCTGGTGAAGCCTCTCACTGCCTCTGTACCTCTGGCTTGTACCCCAGTTCTGTATGAATAAATAAATAAATCTTTTTTAAAAAAAAGAAAAGAAAAAACAGGGTAGGTTTGTTTATACCTTCAAGCCATATCTTATCATTTTAGAAAATATTCTTGACATTTTTTAGATGTTAAAATGTAACTGTATTCTAAGTATATAGTGTCTAGGTAGTGGAGACACAAACATGAAAAACAAGTCAATCCCTGGTCTGAAAAAATACTCATGGGCAATTTATTATCAAAATATTATCTATACTAGGATAAATATAAGCTCCATATAATCTATTAGTAAAACTCAAGAGTTCCATTTTATTATATCAATATAAGTAGTATTTGTTGACAACAATTTCACATAGTAGGATCTTCATACATTTGAAAGTTGTAAAACTTCCCTCTGTGTTCCCTGTGTTCCCTCTGTGCCTCAGGGGACTCAGTTGACCTGTAGGAAATTCTGGCTCCTGTATTGTGGCAGCCCTCCCTCATTGGCATGTGGGGGAAATTATTGAGGGGACTCAAGCTGCTCCTGCCTAGTATTCTGCTCCCTGGTTTCAGCAGTGCCAGAAATTGGATACTGACAGGCTAAAAGAGACATATTGTGCGTGAAGGAACTGGTAGCTGGTTGAAGAACAGGATGGGTGTCAACAGTATATTGGTGATTCACATTTTCCTAATAAAGTATTAGAGATATCTCCCCCTTTATTATTTGCAGAGCAATGTGAGAAGGACAATGAAAATATATACATTGTTTTTTTTAATTTTCCTTCTTTTCAACATGTATTTATTGAGTAGCATCATGCTGTCCTCTAGAGATACTTAGTGAATAAAATAGTTTCTACTTTCTTGAAGTTTATATCAAGGCATATAGTATGTTAGGGATAGAAAGGAATAAAATTATAAAATGAGAAATGTAAAGTATTATGAACATAAAAAATAATGTTCTATTTTGAGACATTGTCAACTGCATTCCTCTGTGACTTCTACTTATATGCATGCTATTTCATAATGTGTATATAAACATATACATATATATATTCTGATACCCATTCACACCAGCCAATTCAGAGAATTTCTTGTTATGAGAAACCCCTCTTCATGGTGACCTTCACATAATGTAAGTGAAGAAACATGCCATCTGCACAACCCAAGAATTATGAATAATCAACCCAAAGATCATCCTCTGTGTGTGTGTGTGTTGAGTTTTGTGGGTTTTTTTAATGAAACTGAAATGCTAGACACTCAGGATGCTCAGGGATCTAAGAAGTGTACATGATAAGGTCAGACTTCAAGGGACTAAAGATAAAGTAGAGAAGACAAACAATTAACAATAGTATGTGATTCTGATAAGGCTCTATGGAGACAAGTCAGGAGTGCTGCCCCAGAATAGATCAGAAAGTGGAGCAACAGCAAAGTCTTCCCAGAGGGATCATGTTTTAACTGAGACTAACAGCCTAATAGTAAAACAAAACAAATATATTTTTTTCTACTTTTTCACCTGAGCACCTAAATAATATATGATAACATTTTAGATAATAGAACCACATTTTTAAGGGGGGAGGGGTCACCTGTTAAGTAAGTTCTTAGATCATTATTAATATTCATCAGATGCTTTTTTGAGCATGTGTTACTTCCTAGGGTTATGCCATCCAGTCTTTGTCTTCTCAGAAGGGAGCGTTTTAATTAGTAGGCAGTTTGAATAACATAACTCAAATAGCTGGATTTAGATTTGGGTTTACAAACTAGCCAAATTCCAACCATGTTTGAGGTAGCCAGAACAATACAAATGCAATGTTCTGAACACATGTCATAGCACCTGCTGTAAGTCCCACCAAGTGTAGGTATTAAAGTGAGACTCACTCAATACACATCCTAGCTCTGTTCTATTTTATGCAATCTTGGGTAAGTTCTTTGACTTGTCCTATTGATGTGTCCTTCTCTATTTAATTGGATTATTAACAATACATACCTCATGAAATATTTTGAGATATGAATAAGCAATATACGTAAAGTGGTAAGCACTGTACTTGACACATAGAAAAGAATTCAATAAGTGCTATCATTATGATACTGATGGCTATTATTATTATTATTTCTATTAGTTATTTTCATTACTTAGGAAACTTGCTGAAAATATTGTCTCAGGACAGCTCCATTATCACTACTGACAAAGACAACTGAAAGTACATTTTCTACTGAGGGTGGGTCAGATATCATCTTTGCAACACACATTAAGGTTCTGGGCTTTATAACTAAATTATAATTTATCTCAGTAAATAAATGATATTATGCGGACGAATTATCTGTATCAAGGTAGAAATGATATTTAAAGCTGACTTAAATGCCCATCATTTACAGATTTTGTTTCAACAATGTGTGATTGCTTGTTTTATTAAATGTAACTTTTAAACCTAACATTTTCAGTGACTGAAAAAGGTTAGAAATAAATTTTACTTAAAAGGCATTGTTAGGAAGAAGAGGAGTGTGCATTGCAAAGATTTGTATTGCAACATAATATTTAGTGTGCAAGGGCTCTAGCTGAACAGATACCACATAGGAGGTGTTTCAAGAAAGTATGCTTAGTTAAATTACACTTTATAATGCATGTGAACTCAATATGGATATTCTATGGATATTCAAGAGAATGATGGCACAATGGAATAGCACCATATTAAAAAGGAGCAGTTATGCGGAACCTTGACATCACAGTATATTAGCTTTGTAAAAGTATATACTTGCCTCTGTGTGAAAGGCAGAATTATACAGTGAAAAGAATAAGCTCTGTGGTTGCACAGCTGTGTATTTGGTTATCACCTCTACTATGTACAAATTATTTGATCATGGTTATGCTAGTTATTCTGTCTACATCCTCAAATGGATAATAGTACAATAATGGCCTCATTGTATGGTATATGTCTATAATGCCTGTTAAGATTTCTAGGAACATAATGGGCACATAATAAATGATATTCATTAACAACAATAATAACGACATAAAAGTCTTGTGTACAGTGAACAGAAGCACATTACATAATAAATATGTTTCATATATTTAATATAGAAATACTAATACTTGAAATTGCCTTGTTTAATGTTTGACACACAGTAGGAACTCTGTGTGTGAATTTTACCTACTTAAATGCCTTTATGAAAAGATATGCATTAGTTCAGTTAAGTGAAACTAGAATTCAGAAACCCAAAACTAACATTATCTTTTGAAATATGATAATAAAAGCAAAGGCATCAAAGGATTTGTTACTGAAATAGTCGAATAATTTGGACTTAATGCAAATAAAGGGCAGCAATAACACTCTACGTGAAATGATAGAAAAAGTGAATTAACTTGAGAAACTCTCAAGTGACCCCTAATTTGAATTGTATTAATAGCAAGTATTTTAAAGATCAAAAGGCTATTATTGCTAGTTGCAGTGGTAGCTACATATGGAAAATGGCTGCAGAAATTCACAATACAAAAATAGTTCATTGCTAAATTCGAATTCTGTTAATGTCACAAACAGTGGGATGTGAAACACAAATGAATTGTGATGACAGTTGAGTCCCAAGCTGCCTGTTTTTTCCCCTCAGAGCTGCCCATATATGGCTTTATATTTTTGCTCAATCCTGATTTAACCCATCAATATTTGTATTTTCTGAAGCAAGTAGCACCTTAGAGTATGCCACTTAAGAATTTAGTTCCTAAATGCTTCTTACTCCCTAGGAATTTTGCTCTTATGGCTTTTCTTCCCACAAGCATATGCTCTTGGATCTTTCTTTCCTTCTCTCTCACTCTAATGTCAGAGGTATGATGACTTTTAAACCTTTCATCTTCTAGGACTTGATATTGCTCTTTACTCCACCATTTTCCTCAAGTGTTTAAAGTGTCATTACAATTCTTCATCTGAAAGCTGTTTGAATAGGGCGAATTTCTTCTCCATGTAGCTTTGACTTGGAGGTACTTCTTCTCAGTCTGATAATCTATATTCATTTCCTGCTATACGTTTTAAAACCTGGTTTTCTAAATGAAACTCTTATCCAAGATCTTAGTGATCATGGATTTGGAGAACAAAAGTAGACACACCTATTGATGAGATGAATAAGCTCATCTTAAAATGCAGCCATTCCTTGCAAACATAAGCTGGCTTGACTTTTGGGAAATGTCATTTAAAAATCATTTTAAAAAATCCTTAAAGTGACCAAATTATTTTGGCTTAATGGATTTTGTTGCATGGATTCCAGGCCTACATCAAGAGCAATAGCAAGAACTTATGTTTTATCTGGATTGTAATTGCTGGCAGTGATTTGGTTGCCACTTGCTGAAAGACCTTTTCACACCAAGCACTTTACATTTAATTCTTAAAACAATTCTGTGAGATGGGTAGTATTAACTTCACTTAAGAAATGAGAAATGTGACCTAGAGAGGTAAACTGACTTGTTAAGGGGTAAAGCTAGGATATGAATCCAAAGTTCTAAGGCTCTAAAACTCACTCTTTCTTATAACAACACATTTGTGCCTGGTTATATATTTACACTTTTGGTAGTGGGAAAGAAGTTTGGAGTATCATCTAATTGGAAACATAGTCAATTTCATCAAAGCTGGAAAATGCTAAGATTTTACTATGCTATTCTTTTAAAAAAAAAAATCCAAAGCCATGAATTCACTAGATCTCCAGAAGCATTAAGCGTATGAATGTAGAAAACATTTTCTACTTCTCCCTTTGATTTCAGGAGGCAGATTATCACTAGTTCTAGGAAAAGAAAAACAAAACTGGGTATTCAAATGGGTGGGTCATAGGTCAGGAGTTTCTGACTACTGATCAAGAGCAATCCTATAATTTGCCCTAGTCTTTTTCTGCAAAATTATATCATAGTACTTTGTAGTATTTAATACTTTTGTAATAGATACAATACATTTTAACTCACGTGTCATCAATCTGTATGTTTATCTTAAGAGATATTAATGTCATTCTACTTTTATGTAGCATTTCTCAGTTTGGGAAATACAAACTCCAAATTATACATTGTCTTTTCTTCAGAGTGACTGGAAAGAGGGATTATAATTTGGCCACAATTTCCCACTGCTATAAAATACCTTTCAGATAAAAATCTTTATTTTCCTGGGTAGTAGTCAGTCGTGACTTTTCAGTTTGTCCTTGAATTCACTAATTTTCTCTCTGAGCCTCAAGACCTTGCTTTCATCAAGGACCTGGAGGTTAGTGTATATTGGCTTAACTTAGCACTTTGCAACGACTTACTTCATTTGGGTCAGAACATCCAAAAAGGAGCTCCTGAAATTTCCCTAGAATTTACAGTGAAATTTTAGTTAAAAAGCATAAAGAATACAGCAACAAAAGTGCTAGAACCATATTTCTTCATATATCCCCCTGAAAGAGAAGTATGCACAACCTGTACTATTGATGGCTTTGAGTTACACAGCATGAGTGCTTTCCTGCAGCCACATTGTTCATACCCATCCTTTCTTAGGTCACAATGAATGTTCAACTTCCTTTTCTCAAACTCTGGCTGTTGCCAATTTGAAATAAAACTTCACCATATCAAATGTAAATTTAAAATGTAGTGGATGATTCATGCTTCCGAAAATTAAGAAAACTTTATTATTGTCTATCAAAATCACTGTAAAATGTGGCCCCTAATTCTGATTTTTTTCAACAAGTCACTACTGCCATTTTTTACAGATCTGAATATCATTCACTATTTTCATCCTTTCTCTTAATCTCCAGTTCCTTCAACTTATGTTCTTCTCTGTAGTGTTGAATCCTAGAAATAGGGAAATTTAACAGTTCTAAAAGATTATTATTGGAAAGTTAGCTACTGTTAGTTGTATTAAAGTGGATTTCCTGTCATACTATTTCTAACATGAAAAATATCATTTTCACAAATGTAACATTATACAGATATTAAGGCATATTCACAAATACTAATCATCAAAAGTATAGAGGTTAATTCCACATGTGAATGTTCCATCTCCATACCTCCACTGTGAATTTTGGACATAAGAAAATATCTTTCAAATAGACAGATGCCACAGAATCAAAGGATTTTACCATTTAAATCCCTTGGAATTCAGCATATACAATATATATA
>NW_004567104.1:38548391-38568063 GCF_000260355.1 Condylura cristata
CTCACCTGCTGCTCCCTCAGCAGTGTATTTCAGTAGATCCTCCTGTTCTGCTCCCCACTCTGTCTCTGATGAATCCTCTAGCCCTCCCTCCTCAGGCCTACATCCCTCCACACACCTCTGGCCTACATCTCAGTTCTTGTATGCATAAATAAATAAAAATAAATTTTGAAATTATATTGAAGGCTTCCAAACTCTTCTTTCTTTTAATTGCTAATAAATTTTGAATATAGTTTTAATATGGTTATAAGCCCATACCACATATAAAAGCAATGTTCTAGTCTGTTTCTCTGCCAGCTAGACTCCACAAAGAAAATGAAACCAACCTTAGCAAAGACTCCTTAAAACAGAGTAAAATTTTGCTTGCAAGTATTTTGAATAATGACTTGAACAATGACAAACAAGGTTTTAAACACTGTTGTAGCCATTTCAAGTTGTAGACATTACACAGGAAAAATCAATAAAGAAAAAAGATCTTTCTCCATCGCAGATGAAACCCCAAAATACCTTAAGACCAGTTCCTTCTCTATGTGCCTATTATGCATTCCATTAAAAGGTGTTGAAAAAAAGCAAACAACTTCTACTAGAACGAACTAAGTGTCCAGACAAGCAAGCCTGTAAATAATTAAAAGAAAAAAAAAAACTAGAGTAGAAAAAAGGAAATGGTTGAGGAGAGGAGATTAGCACTTATAATACTGAGTGTACCAAAACCAGAAAACTCAAGGAGAGGAAAAAAAAAAACCTTGTTCTTCAAAAGAAGATACTTTTGATTCTTTACCAGTAACACAGAACTGATACTCTGATAGTAAAATGTATTTGGGTAGGGTTGGTGGAAAGAACAAAAGCTTCACTAGGTATTTAATTGCCCTGGGCAGTCAGATCTGTGTGTCCTTGTTTCCAGAATTGAGTAAACCAAATAAGGATGAACAACATGTGGCTTAATAGTTAACTTTTAGAACAAGGGACAGGGAGATAATTTTATGCCACCGTCCCAGCATTCGTTCCAATCTCATTACTAAAGTCTGTTCGGAAAGCATTTGTGACTTGCCAGGGAGATTAATTTTAACTGAAACCTGAAGATAGAAATATGCTTAAGCCTCCTTGTACTGACCTCTCCTCGTACAGGTGAATTTTTCTGGTAAAACATACTTTAACATTCGAAGTATTGGTATTAATATTGTTGTTACTACTGGTGCTATTATTAGAATAATAATTACATATTTTTTTTACTTGGTAAGACATTTTCGTATGTTGGTAATTATCTTCCCATTTTTCTCCTTTATAAATTAGTTCAAGTTTTGTGAATATGCAGAGTTGCTTTCTGGAAGTTTCTCTGAGAAAGTTTATTTCTTCTTCGAAGTTGGAAATTTGAAATATTTTGAAATTGCTGGATCTTCAAGTCCAAACTTTGTTTTTGACCAGAGACAGAAAAAGAGTCCAGAAGCAAGTTTTTCATTTGATAAAGGAAGGGAGTGAATTGTCTATTTTAAATAATTCAGTTTTCAGTGCTTCATTGTTGTGGCATGGATTTTTACTAAGGTCTCAACTTTCTCTAATATCTAATCAAATGCTTCCCTCTGACTGATATCTTCCCAGTTATTAGACACTCCTCCTTTTTTTCACAAGTAGATTAACTATGGACCATAATTTAGTATACCTAGTGAATGAACAGTGGAAAATAAAAAATTGAAGGCAAATTTATGGTGACTATTTATGAGGTCATAGAAATGTTGGAGGAACCTGGTATGAACTTGTTCATGTTGTAAACCAAACAGCAACAATAATAGCAAACAAAAAGCCATATTTCTCTCTTCCCACTTCCTGATTTCATTTAAAAGTAACCACTACTTAAAAAAAAAATCCTTCAAGAAGAAGGAGCATGTGTCTGTATTCTTGGTGTATGAGTAGACATCTGCATTACAGTTCCCCAGGCACACATCAGCAGAGTTATTTCTCACCTTTTCTCATAGATCACCTTTGTGCATGATTCCATAGCTGTTTTAACAGGGTGACTGTTTTTTTCATTTTTTTTTCTTCTATATGTTTCTTTTTCACTTGTGCAAGGATGCTTTTTTTCTAGCACATATTCACTATTTCACTAGGACAGATTGATATTTTTATATTGTGCCTTTTAAAGTAATAAGATAGCAAGAACAGATTTTGAACAATATTTTACCAGTATTATTGAAAAAATAGCAATTGTACCTTCTAGATACACACACAGAAGCTGCATAAAATGCAAATTATATTTATTTCTGGTCTCTGCATTTATATACTGACTGTTGCAGTAGCATCTAGGCATTTTATGTTATTTTCTCTTATTATTATTTATCATCTGATCATTCCAAAGAGCTTTTTACAATCAGAGAATTTCATTAACAACCCATTCCTTTGCTCTTTTGTTTTTCTGCACCCTTGAATGTAAAAGTGGCAAGCATCTTAGTAGCTATATTAGATAAATTATAATAAAATGATAGCATGCGCTGATAGGAAGTGTAGGGCAGAGGTTGGGGGGAGGTGGAACAGCATCTCCTAAAATTCAGTTTATGTCTTATAGTACCCAAAATAATATTACAGAATCCTCCATATTACAGTAAAAGTTCAACCACTCCATAAGCACTTTTTAATCATAATTTCCACTATTGCAATAATCAGAAATATGTAGTGAGCAAGAGGAATATGGTATCCTTCACACACAGAGAGATCTGGGCAATTACACCATCTCACTGAGGAAAACTTGTAATTTCTTATTGCTTCGTGAGCTGCCTTTTGCCCAGAGATATGAGTCAATCCATTTTAAAATCCAAAAAGCTACTGTTATATTTTTTAAGCTAAGAAGATAGAAACTTGTTTATAAAAAGGTTCATTGTGATTATAGATGAAAGTGCGTGGTTGGTACCTTAACAGTTTGATTGAATTAAAATCAAGTTCACACTGGGGTTTCCTTCTCAGCTCTACTCCTTGCTTTCTCTTTGACTCCAAGCTAATTGCATAACCTCTGGTTGACTTGTGCCTCGTCTACACATTCAAAGTGAAATTTATAAATGAGGTTATTAATCTAACTAATGTAGGCTATAACATTATTTCTCTAAATATTTCTGTGAGAGAATTTGAGATTTCTGACTTAAGTAGATAGTAATAAAAACTCACAGTTTTATATGCAATCTTCACTTATGCATAGACAACAACCCCATGGAAGTCGAGGCATCGGAATACTTGAAGCCGATCAAAATCGCTTGGAAGGCCAGTTAAATAGAGACTGCTGGTCTCCACCCAGAACTTCTGACTCTGACTTTAGGGTAGGAACTGATAATTTGCAGTTTAAAAAAAAATTTAAATCACTACACTGAGAGACAGGTACCTTAAGACTGAGAGAGGAAACTGTGGGTTTAAGTCATGGCAATAAAATATTCAAGAACAGATAGAGAAAACCTCAGACTACAACTTGAAATCTTTGTCTTTCTACTACATACTTTGTCTTTTTTTATTTCTGTACTTTCATGTTTTGAATGACTTGCAGTTGCCTTGAAATCCTGAGTGAAATAACATTATAAAGCAGTGGTAATTGGATCTTTCCTCTTGGATCTAGTAACTGCTCTTATAGGAAGGAGGTGGCCATTCCAAATTTTATGATTAACTTTGATATGAAAGACTTTTATATTCCCCCACTGGGGATGGGAGTAATAAATTTGAGTCTTCTTTGAATTCATTCATTATAGCCTCTAGGTAGGAATGAACAACTCTCTTTGGTGGACATGTGACCCTATTCTGTTGTGACAATCCTTTGCAAAAATTTCCACATGCATAATAATACTTCTCCATGTATTCATGTGCATGAACATGGCCAGCAGTAGATGGTGGAGCAGGGGCAAAGCCACTGCAAAAAGATTAAGGATACTTGGTTTCTAGTGCTTCTCACCCTGGCATAGATCTACTGACCTTCATTGCAGGTGAGACAGCATAATGACTTAGTGGTTCACAAACCTGGCTGCATGTTAGTCACTCAGAGATTTTCAGTAATCAAGTATATCTGGCTCCCAGATCTGGATCTCATGTGCAAAGAATTATGATTTATTGTTCAGTGAGTAGAGTTTGTGCATCGATAGTTTATTTAAAGTTTCCACGGTGATTCTATTATGCAGTCTACGATAAGTATTACTGGCCAAGCGGTTAAAAGCCTGCAATTTGAGACCAGAACAGATCTGAGTTCCTCTCTTAGTTCTTCTACTTAGTAACTGTGTAAACTTGAGCAAATTCCTTAATCTCTGTCAATTTTAGTTTCTCACCTGTAAGATGCAAATAACATTTCCCCTATGTGGTATTTGTAAGCATTAAATGAGATGCTTGACATGCTTCCTAGCCTGTGATATGGGTCTATTGTATATTAGTAGCTGCTATTATTGTATGCCCCTTGATTTCCTCATCTATAAAGTGAGAGGGACACTTTGATTTATGAAATGGGGGACAACTAACAGGATTCTTTATAGACTTTCATCTGTTACCTTATCCACAATATCCTGCTCAGCTCTCTTTCACCCTTTTATTATCTACATGCAAGTATTTAAAAATCACGGTCTTTGGCAGGCTCAAACTTTATTACAGTATTTTACCATCTATTATTACTCCAGCTCCCTCATTCCCATCAAGACTGAAAAGTACATAGAAACGTATTCTATATGGGATAGTCTCCTTATTGATAATTGGCATATAGATGGTTAACATTATGTTTAAGAAACAAATGACTAAGCCAAGTAAACATGTACAAAAACTCACATGGGCCAGCAGCTGATTGCTATTCCTATGTAATCACCCACTCTCAGACTTCAATCATTGGTTCCTTTTATCACAGAAGGGAAATGGTTCCTACACCCCCACTTCATAAAGTTTATCAGTTTGTTAATTCCTTGCATTTTCTCTGACTTCCTTCTGTAAGTCTCAAAGGTTCCTTGGTATATCAATGATTAATAGTTTTCAAAAGCAATCATGATGTTTTTAAGTTCATTTACTTCTTTCTACCGACCTGTATACTAGGTCATGCTTTTCAGATAATAGTCTATTACCAACTTTAAAAATTAGATCCGTTTTGAAAAACACTTCATGTATCTTGCTTTAAGTATACAAATTATGTTTTTGGATAGACACGGAGGAATTATTTGACTATCCAATAAAAGTACAGATGGTTCCATTTTCCTTGACTCATCTCACAGCACACATTAGTCAGGTCACATGCCTATTTGGGAATTTTTGTTGCACTATGTCACTTACTGAGCTTTGGGGCATATAAAAGATTATTTGCCTGGCTTTTAAGTTTGTGGATCTTACACTGTGCCTGGCATGGAGATAGAAAGGACATTTTTTTTCCATTAAGCTTTTTCACTGTGTTTTGAAAGGAAAAGTTGAAACAGAGTCCCTACTGAGATTTTAACATGTTCCATGGTGGTAACCATAGGAAATGGGGAAACAGAAAATTTTTGGACAGAAGGAAACCAAGGAGTCCATTGCAGCTTGTCCTTACCTCTCAGATACCAGCTAGACTCTACATTAGTATTTTTATCTAAGTGTGTATCTGATGTCTTGGACTTCTATAGCTTGTTTTCTGATAGAAGAGAAATACTGCTACCAAAAATTCATGAAAATTATTGTTCTCTAAACAGTCGTCAGTCCACTCTTCTGGACAAATCAATGGAAACATTCAGATGTTAATAAATCCAAATCATGGAACTTTTTATTTGGAAAATCTATTTTGGTGTTCTAAGAGATTCTCAGAGAATGTTATGATAGAGCCTATGTAAACTCCAGTATTACAGAAAAGAACTTATACACAAAATGTATAAATACAATAATGACTTTTTTTTTAATTAAATGAGGGTACTTAAAGTCACACAAGTGCACACACAGAGATACACACTCATTCTACCTACTCTCCTACCCTAACTCTAGGGATTAAAAATACTGAAATCTAAATGAACTCTGAGTTTTAAAATATCATATAAGTGAAAGTGCTTAACGAACAGATCTCTTCTAAAAAATTAAATATGAACTTTTTTTTTTGTATGATTGTGCATGTTCTTTCTTTCCAGACACAGGAAACATCCTCAAATAATTTGGTCTGATACAGCAGTACAAAACTCACCTCTTCATTCATATTATGCCCATGCTAATAGTTTCTATTCCCTTTCACTTTGTAGCACTTATTATACATGAGATCCTGTAATAACATTTCCTATTGTCACTGCAAATAATTGAGCACTAACCAAGTAGAAGTAATGGCTACTAGTGATTTTTTGATGCACTTTTCAACTTGGCAACAGTTACATTTTTCTCTCTTGTAGCTATACTAATACAAACCTTAAAATTAATTATGAAAATTCAAAATGGTAAGTTTTTTTTTTTTTAATCTAGCTGTTACACTAGAAACAATACATCACAAGACTGGAATTAGTATATCATGATTATTGTCATTTTAAACTGTACCCCCTCAAAATTGAGTCCTGTACCAACCAATAAGATAAAATTATTTTTTCCATAATTAATTTTTGAAACATGCTGTGAGCATAAGTAACATATCTCAGATATAGAGGCTAGGAAATTAACATATTCCATAAAGTTTGGAAAAGGTTTGCTCAAGGAACAGGTTGAAAGTCAAGGAGATATAAACATCAAAAGTCCTATATTTTAGGTCAGTGCCTTTCACTTAATGAGTTAATCTTAGCTAAAGGATTCAACTTTCTTGTGTGTTACTTCCCATATCTGGTCAATGACAACTTAAAACTCCTCTAAATTTTCATGATGATAAAAATAATTATAGTCATAAATTTATTTCGAAGTGTTCAATGTGACATACAAATATAGTATGTTAATGGTCAATTTTAAATGAGAATTAAGGCTAAGTTATTGGGAATAGTCCTTTATTTCAAATGTCAGAAGCTAGTTGAGTGATGTCAAAACCTCAGAGATTTGTACAGGTTAATAACAAAGGTAGAGTCAGAGAAAGGACCTAGTCAGTGACAGTGGACTTTAATATAAGCTTTTCCAAATAAGACACATGGATGGTCAACAGGCATTTGAAAAAAAAAAAAAAGTTCATCATCACATCTCATCGGAGAAATGAAAATTAAAACAACCATGAGAATGACTGGTACCACTCCTCAACTTGTAGGATGCCTTCTGCTTGAAAAAAAAAGCACCAGAAACAACAAATGTTGGCAAGGATGTGGAGAAAGAGAACCCTACACAGGTATCTCAAGAGATTAAAAATGATCTACTATCCAGTCCAACAGTTCCACTCCTAGACTCCTAGATATAGACATGAAGAATGCAAAAGACTCAAATTCATAGGAGTTCATTACGCAGCCTTAGTAATAGCCAAGTTCATAGCAGCTACTCAAGTTAGAGCAGACACAGTCAAACCAAAAATAGAGAGACAGAGAGAGAGAGAGAGAGAGAGAGAGAGAGAGAGAGAAGAAAATCTAGAAATTCAAGTATGAAATTGAGACTATCAGAGGGGGAATGGTGGATAACTTGCGAGTGTCTTGTGGATGTGGCATGATAGCATGCATCTGATGGAGTGTATACCTCCAAATCATATACAGAGCTGCAAAGCAATGTTACCTCAAGAAATTAATAAAAGAAATGAAAGACGTTTGAATCTTATAAGAAGACTATTACTTTGTCAACTATGTCGTGTTCCATGAAGTTAATAATGTTTGCAACAAAGGGTAATCTGAAAGGGCTTCTCTGGTGAGATACAAGAGTTTTACCATGTGTCTAGTTTTCAACTTAATTGCACCTAATTAGACAACTTGAAGTGTAGTTTCCAGGGCTAGAGCCCTCAGATTCTAATTCCATGGCAACTTCTGGCTGGACTTGTGATTCTCATTCTAGTCAACTCCCCTGGTCATTTGATTGTTGATCACCTTGAGATTGCACTCTGAATTTTCTCATTGGTCATTGAGTATAAACTTAAGTAATGTAGTTCCTAGTTATAGGCAGAGCTGAAGTGATAATTTAATGTTTTATAAAGTTCAAATCACCAGAACTTTTTGTTTCAATGGAAATTTCTTATCTTTGAAACATTTTCTGTTTGTTCCTGCTAAATATGCATATGTTAACATTTAGAAAAGAATGTTCTGTTTGGTCAGAATTTTTACTTAATTGGCATTATAGGATCTATCAGAATAAGGAGTCATACAAATTTTGGTATTTTTTTGTCCTCTTTTTATGGCATGTGCCCAGTTGTCTTCAAAGCACTAAAACGCATTTTAGAAACATGAATGAACATTTTCATTGAATATATTTATCACATATTGTTATATGAGTTACTACTACCATTTGATGTAACCTCTTTAAAAATCTTGAGTTCATATAGCAGCAAGCAAGAAACATTCCCATTACTAAGAAGTTTTTGTCATATGAAAGAAAATCTCTCTATCTTATTCGACATATTCAATTCCCTTGTCATTTTACATTATAAATAAATAACAAACCAATTTGGCACATGCCCACCGATTAAAAATAAAAGTTGTCAGAGTGAGAGGGGAAAGACAAAAATATGAATTATTAATTATAATATATTAAGCGGCGCAAAAAAGCCTAACTTGAAATGACATCACCTAATAAGAGATTTTATAAAAATAAAAATGGGGCAGAGATTTATTCTTTATAACATAATTTTCACTGTTACATTTTTAAGTCAGAAATATACTTACCATATCTAGACCAGTTATATCAAATTAGACCAAAAAAAAGATATTTTAACAGTGGGAAAATAAAGCAGTTATTTATAGAATAGAGCAGAAGGAAAGCTTTATTTTAAAGTCATACATTAAATTATCATATTGATCTAGTGGCTATATTCACTATAAAGTACTCTCACACATAGTTATTTTTCAAATATCCACTATTGGAAAAAAGCAAAATTACTTACTTTGAAGAAAGAGTGGGTTTTCTTTTTAAGATGATTTTAAAAGTGTGCATAGTTCATACTGGGATGGAAACAAATGTGTTTTGTTTCCTAATGGAGATTGCAAACATACTGGCTCATAACTAAATACAGATTTTCAACAGCATACAGTGATTTCTTCTCAAGAAAGAAAGAAATTAATGGAAATACTTCCAAGTATGACTTTCTAAATTAGGGTTACCCAATATTTGTGATTTATTTGAGTTTTCTCTTCCTAAATAGTCAATTCTTTTGGTTTCGGTGATGTTAATGTTTTACTTCTGATAAAGGTTTCATTTGTTTCATGAAATACCTTAAAATTCCATTTGGAAGCAGCCATTTCCAAAAAATTCCTCACATTTAGGCCAATCCCCTAGAATTTATTCACATAGATAACATGAGACAAATTCTTGTTATTCCCATTAATGGCAAGTTTGGTTCTCTTGAGTAATATCTTTATTTCCAATATTATAGAAAGCTTCTTTCACTTGTGTTAAGTTTGCTTGTTCCATTTGCTTGTTCAGTTGGTTTTGCTCATCCTGTCCTGATAGTTTATTCTCTCAAGAGTGATGTTACACTACCATCTCCATTTCCTTGGCAGTATCTTTGTTTTTCATTTTTAAGCTAAATTTAGTGTTCATGGAAGTTGAAAAGCAGGTCCATATCCAAGCATAAGGCAAAAAATAATGCATCTACATGCAGCTTTGCAATGAGCTATCTGCTGTATTGTGTTGCCTACATTTAAAATATTTTTGAACAAATATTTATTTCTAAATATTTCTGTCCCAATGTCTGTCTGCCAACTTGGGTTCTAATTTTATCGTATCCATCAATTTCTAACTTTGGCTCTTAGAAAATATATTTCATGGCTATTGCCATCATCACCAAGCAATTTTTAAGCATCCCCTTAGTAGCGGTGTCCCTAAAGATATTGTCCCCTCAGTGCAAATTGTTCAGTAAAGAAATCAAATATAGTAACCATTTCCACTTGTCTTATGTCTCATTCCACTTTTACAGACAACATCAGTCCTTTTAGTGTTATTGTCTTATTCTAAATATTCATTGAGAAGTGACTTTATGGGGGCCTACATTCTTCAGAGGCTGTTCATTAAGCTTAGACTTCCCTGGTAAATCATGTAAGTTTCATGGCTTTTTTCTTTACTTTTGTGTCTTTGGGGTTCACTGATTTCCAAAATGTGCAGCCATTTCACAGCTGCTGTCATCAGCTGCTCTCTGTTGGTGTGATTTATTTATAATAACATCCTTTTTGGCCCAATTTTGATAAACATTCATTCCAATAAATTCTTCATAATGTTTAGTTTTTCCTTGAATCTTTCTTTTCAGCCACTGAGTAAGAAAAAACTATATAAGCAGTGATGATAGACAAGCATGTGTACAGCAACCAGAATGAAGCACTACAGTGCTACCTGATGTTTGGGACAGAAGAAAAGAGATTTTAGCTATGAAACATTCTAAACAAAGTAAATTAAATGTAAATAGAATATTATTCCATCAGGGAAGAATATATTGTTTAATATACTATGGATAAAATCAGGTTATAGAAAAAAAATTAATCAGAAGAAAACAGCTGACTTTTAGGTGTTCAGCAGCTTTAACAATTTCAGTGAAATTTTTCAGTTTTTATATGCTAGGCAATGAGTAAGGAACTTTCATTCATCATTTCATTTACCCATTTATTCTTTGGACAAATCCTTAAGTATAGGTATTTTTATTTCCTCCTCTTCACAGAAGTGAGAACTGAGTCTTAGATAACTTAAATAATTTACCCAAAACCTAGGATTGTGGAGCCAGAATAGGAACACAGGTACATTCATCTTTGTACTATGGTACCTTTCAGGTAACAAGAGTTTAAAACAAACACATGCATAATTCTAAGTGTGATGTTTTATGTAGATCAATTTAATTGGTTCTTGACATATGTGAGTGTTAATAGCAGCCTGAAACACTTACATGGTATAGTATGCTTAGGTTTGGAACATGGACCTTTTCTTCACTTTATTTTCATTCTCTGTTATAGTAAAAAGTTATTTGGACTAACTTTCATTTTCTAATATGACTGATGCCTATTAAAATTAGAAAAAAAAATCTTTTAATCTTTTGATATATGTTAAATAAGTGAATGTAAATAAATATATATCCACATCTCACAAAATATAAGCATTGTTTCTTAAGCAACTAAATGGTTTCTTAGTAATTACAGGTTAAATATTTAACTGATATAAAGTGTTTTAGAAACTGAGCAGCCTAGATCTAGAAGATGATGATCATACTGCCTTAATTTGAAGTGTTTATATAAGTTATTTGACCCAGAAATGCTCATATTTTTTTAAGCACCATGTCCCCCTTTTCAAAATAAATCTTATTGGAGCTTTTGCATATAATATATAATATAGACACTAATATAATAATTAGTGTCTTTAAAAAACTAAGTCATTTTATTAATCAAAATTATTTTTCATATTATTTGTTATACAGTCAACCCAGCCTTTTAAGAAGGTGAAGATGAGAAGTAGAAACTTGGAACTGAGTTATGATTTTGTCTTAATCATTCAGTGTATTTTTGTCTGAGGATCAGAAAATCAAGTAGCATACAGTAGTTGCATAGAGTAACAGGGCATTTGAGGCCTGGTTGAAAACTAGTTAACATCATTATACATATCTTACTTGTGACAACACACTTCAGTCCAATGTTTTTAAAAACTTTATGTAATACATTTAAATTTCCATGTCATGGTTATCATATTTGTAGGTTGATACAAATATAATTTTAATTTACATTTCCATTAAATATTTAACTACACAATTATCCCTTTTTATAAGCATTGGGACAATGAAACCACTAATTTGGTTCAAATTTTTAGAAAGTTACATTGTTTTTGTTCTCTGTTCCTTCATTATTTAAGACCAATACACCCTTTGGGCGTGCTTTATCTGTGGACTTTGGTATATTTAAATTATTTATTTTCTTATTTTGTTTTAATTGAAGTAACATTGGTTTACAACACTACATGATTCATAGTGATAGGATCACACTCCTCAGATGTATGTTATCCACCACTCCTTCCACAAAGGTACCCATTAGTCCTCTACCAGATTCCACTGGATCCTCTCCTCACGGTGCTTTTCACCTCCTCATTTACCCTCTGCTAGCCTCAGTTCTACCGTCAGATTTCTGGAGCTTGTTACTGGTTGGTTATGTCTAATCCTTTGCTTTGTTTTCAGTATTGCATATGTAAGTAAAGCTGTCTGGCATTTGTTTTGTTTTGTTTTTTTTTTTCTATCTGATTTTTCATTTTGCATATACCCTCCAGTTCAATCCATGTTGTTACAAATGGCAGGATTTCATCTTTTTTATGACTTTCGTCTTCCAGTGGGTGAATAGTTAACAGGCAGACAGCCAAGCATAGATATACCACATCTTCTTTATCTACTCTTGTTTCTGTGGATAGGCTGTTTCTGTAACTTGACTATTGAAAATAATGTTGTAATGGACATAGGCATGCACATATCCTTTCAGTTCAGTATTAATTTCCTAAATCTTAATTTTTTTCTTTTGCTTTGTTCGGTCTGTGAGCCTGATAATACATACTATACAAAGACATAACGATGCCCAAAATAATTTAATCAGTATGTGTGCACTAGAGAATTTGGAAAAGCCTTCGAATCTCATTGTGGTACTCCTCTCATCTTTCATTCTATGCTCCTACTTCTACTTTTTCATGATGCTGCTGAAAACAAATCAATATAGTGAATTCTCCTCCAAACTCCCAAGATGGAGCTATGAATTATAAATTGGAGCTTCCAGAAGGTGGAGTTTTGTTTTTGTATTACCTTGTTTTTAAATTTAATTTATTTATTTTCTCACATCTTTATGAATTTTTTGATAGTATTTGATTTCTCCCTTCTGGTATAGTACCTGTAGTTATTTCACTAACCTATTACCCATCACCACAGTTGTTTGTGTCTTGCCTGCCCCTATTTTGACCCTTCTTCTTCCCCTTCTCCTGATTTATGTCTCAGATCTATCTATGGTCAGCTTAAGTTTTATTTTCTTTCCTGATACATGGTGTGGTTTCTCTATATTCCACATATAAATTAATCTGCCCAGTATTTATCATTTTTCTGATTTATTTTGCTGAACATAATTACTCCATCTCCATCCATGTTGCCACAAATTACATGCATTTTTTTGCTGTGTAATATTCCATTTGTGTGCATATATACCACATCAGAAGGTGGAGTTTTAAGAGAATATGACTGATGAGTACAGCGGCATAACCTCTGATAAGCTAGAAGAAAGGGAAAGAGATCTTAGAGGTAAAGAAGAAGTGGGAAGTCAGTAACTATTAGTATAGAGGAAGAATGAACCATCTATAATAGAACCAAGGTAGTCCTGTCTGGTACCATTAGTGCATTTTCTAGAAAGCTTTGAGCTGTGCAAAAGAGTCGCCAAATATCAGAATTGACTATCTGAGCCACAAATGAAAACTTAAGAATATATAAATTGTGACACCAATCAAATAATGTCAACATAAGAATTAGAAAAACTGTATAGAACCTGGAATGTGCTGCTGCCTTTCAACTTATATACATAAGGATTCTGATATTCATATATATGTAACCATCAAGGAAATACTTGTTATGAAAGTCAAACTTTATTAAGACTATGAGGAAATAGGAACAAATGGAGTGTTCTGTGAATCCACAGACCCAAACTAAAATTGTTTCTATAAATGTGTAGCATTTCCTACTAATTTACTTGACGAACATCATTTTTACAATATATGTGTTCACATAAAAGCAGTGAAATACTTAGTGTCAGAACATTTTGACTTTATGTCTGGTGGACCACTTTAACTCCTCTTCAATGTCTGTTGGAACATTTATTTTATATATATATATATTTTTTTTTTCCTGCTGGAACATTTATGTATGATTTGTTTGTTACTTTTATCAGTTGATCTTGCCCTCCCCATATGCTCATGTCTGACTGCCCTAGTTTCCCACATTCAGTATGTGATCCCTAGCCCTTCTTAAATATTAATTAGTATAATTGAATTCCCTCCAGTATTTCTAACCTCAGGCATCTAAATCTCAGTGTTTTTATTAGAACTGATTTGTGCTTTTAAAGTCCAAACTGCCCTCCCATTTCCCATCCCCCTATCAACTTTTCTTGATTAGGTAAAGGTCATGGTACAGGCCTGCCTCAGAGAGAGTCTTCATGGGAAAATAAAAGCATTATATATCACAACATGTCTCAGTTATAGACTGAAAAATACAATACTGTCTTGACTCTTTGGTAAAGGAAATCATCTAGAGTAAATAGGAGAAGTAAGTAACACTGTCCGTGTGCACAGATAGAAGTGAAAAACAGAAACCAGACATAGCCATACATGAAGATGAGAGTAAAGCTTCACCAATCATAATATTCTGCAACACAGTTGGACACAAGGACAACACCTTGCTTCTACCCTTTCTTCTCTTCAACTTTTCAGATCTGTTTCTGACTAGCATATCATCTAAATGCAGTCTGTAGCTACACATGAGTGACTATTGTTGGATGGAAACAAGAAAAAGGGAAAAACAAATAGCCTGTGAATAGGACTAGTGACCAAAAGATAGTGAAAGGATTTGCCAATAAGATTATCAATTACTGCCGTTCATATTTAGGAGAGGAGAAAAATGATTAGACAAATAGTGATGTGAAAAATGTTGTGATTTTCAGAAAGTATAAGGAGGCACTTAATGAGATAAACAGCTTGATGTTAGTCCCAAGCAAGAACCTAGAATGCATTATTAAAACAATAAAACATAAAGCAATTGTTTATGATTCCCTGAAAGAAGTGGTGTTTACTAAAAACCAGAATGGCTTCGGTGAGAGCTTGTCTACAATATATGATGTGATCTTGCCTCAACTAGATGTACATGTAAACTAGTAACTCTTCGAAAAAACACTATTAGGTGCAAATAAATTGAGTGTCACAGTATAAGGGTATATTACAAGAAAACCCAAGGCCTTATTTTGGCCACCATTTTTTTTTAAAGGCTTAGGTGAAATCTTCTTCATCAAATTTACAGATGACAAAAACCCAAATATATAGAAAAGTTGTTGAAAGAAGTAATACAGTTTCAAAAGCATCTTGAAAAGTTTGGATAATGGAGTACATCTAACTAGATGAAATTTCTCAGATGGATAAATGCTTGACCTTGCCTTCCTATTATTAAAAACTTGCTCATGAGTGATATGGATTAGCAACCAAGGAGAAGAAATCTAAACAAATAAGAACATCCCCAGGAGTAGCTGGCCAGCACAACAGGGAAATAAAACATGTAATAATGAGGAACGGTGACAGGAACTGGGACTGTTTGGACATTCCGAGGAAGTAAAATAATAAGCTTGTATGACTATATGAAGGAATGTCCCATAAAAGGTGCTATATATTTTTTTTCTGTGACTTCAACAAGTAAAAGTCAAGCAGGTCAGTGGTGAATCATAAAGGAATAGATATTCTGATTAATATAAAAAAATTTTCAATACCCTTATGTGCCTAAAGTAGAAAACAAAGTAAAAACTGTTCCTTTAGAGGCTAGACAGAGCTAAGTCTTGCTTATATCACGTAGTTTTCTTTGCTTCTTGGAACACTTGGCTTCCTGTACCTGTAACAGAGATTTAATCAATTACTACCTTCAATTATTACCATTGTGAAAGCTTTGGTGCCTTTATTAATTTGCCATTACTACATGCCATAATGAAATATCAAAGACTGATAGGTTTAAACAACAGAAATTTATTTTCAGCTTTGGAGGCTGAAAGTACGGGATCAAGGTGTTGACAAGGCTGCTTTTTCCTGAGGCCTCTCTCCTTGGCTTGCAGATGGTTTTCTGCTCACAGTCTTCTCAGATGGCCTGTCCCCTGGTGGGAGCATCTCTAGGGTCTCTTACTCTCATAAGGACAGAAATCTTTGAATTAGAACGCCACCCTTTTGACCTCATTTACCTTAATACCTCTTTAAAGAGCCTGTCTCCAAATAGATCACATAGCAGTTTAGAGATTAAGCTTAAGGGAGGGAATATATTCAGCCCCTAACAATTTACTTACCATCCACAAATATTAATTCCCTATGGCCAACGTGTTTAAGCATGAACAACCACCTTACAGGAATGTTTTATAGGATTTTTGTTCAGACCCCAGACAGATTATTATAATATATAATATTAATGAACTCTACTAACATGAATGTTCTGTCATTATGAGAATAACTATCCAGCATACCATCAACTTTGAAATTCTGCAAGTCTCTGTAAATGCTTAGTGGCAAAGTAGTTTTCAGTGCATACAGCAATCTTCTTTCAATAAATATTTTCATTTAATATTAAAAAATTCAATAGAATGTCACATTTGTTCACTTGTATTACACACACACACACACTTAATTTATATCACTTCCTTAACCTTTGTAGCCCAAATTCTCAAGATGCCTTAAGGGAAACCTCTTCCACCAAGACAAGACATCTGTTTGCCAAACTTTCAAATAGTGTAAGTCATGTTGTGTATACATAAGTGGTGAGCAGTTATAATTATCCAAAAGCAATAAAAAAAAGAGATAGATTGTAAGAGTAAATGCATGGTAAAAGTAAAAAGAAAAAGTAATTTGATCAAGTATTTTCAAAGTCTGAACCTGTAACTTTGAAACTTTTGAGTTCAGAACAATAAAAGCATAATGTATTTGTTCATATAACCTCTGTTGTCATTTCTCATTTTAATGTGCATATGTATTGTCCATTTATTTAGAAAATAATAGTGTCAAATTGAGGTAATACCAAAATCTAATCTTTGAGATTGGTTAGTGTTTTGGTTTGTCTTGGTATTGAGTATTTTGTTTGAAAAGGGTTGTCTCTTATGTCACTAGATAGTCTGAATGAATTTTAAAAGCCAGTATTCTAAGCCAGTATTCTAAGTATTCTAAGAAATAATACATTCTTTTTTTTCTCTTGAAATACTAAGTAATACTATTAAGATGTACATATCTCAAGGAGTGGACCCATTTTTATCAGGCTAACTAAAACCAACCAACAAAACAAAAAACCTGAGCAATAAATGAGGTGGCAGCGTTTGACATTTGAACAAGCCTCCTCTTGATAGGGCCAGTTACTGTAACTAGCAGTTTACAACTGAGAGTTGGTCTGTGGCGGTAAGAACCTGAGATCTTGAACTGGATTATTTACCTCCAATTCCTAGCTCTAGCTTTTGTGACCTTTTGTCAGATTTTCTGAGTGTCTTTCAGGTTATGTAAAATGCTGTCTTTGGGTTTCTTTTCAGGTTTGTAAATGTTTAGTAAAAATTGATTTATTTCCTTCTTCTCTGATCCTTAATTCTCTCATCTTTTGATTGATACAATATTAATACTTCTCTTCTTACCAATCCCCCAGGATTGTTGGGACAATCGAATTAGAAGATGCTTGTGAAAGTGCTTTATAAACTATAAGACACTATACAAATGCTATCTTCCTTCTTATGATTGGATAGGGATACTTCACAAGAAATGGAATTGGAGCTAGCTAGAAATTAATGTTGATACTGTTTCCTAAGAGACATTAGAGTCCTCTTGTTGTTGTCTATTTAAATTGCCTGAACTGATCTATAAAATGAAGGTCTTTAACAACAGATATTAAAGTTATTGTCTATTTTCCTATGGTATTTTCCAGGAATATAGGAAAGATTTTATTCTTCCGTTTCTTTTCTCATGTTATTGGGATGCTGTGTGTTCTCAAAAATCTGTAACATAATCTTATTCTTTTAACTATAGGGGTCTGGGCCCACAGCGCTTACTGTCATTATTTCTGTTGTACTTGTGGTAATTGTTGTTATTATTATTAATTATACTTTGTAATTACATAGTTTCTTATTTTAAGGAAAGCTAAATGGCTAGGAAATAAACAAGCTACTGTTGAGAGATTGTCTGAGTTTTGAATATTTTAAATTCACTTTTGACCTTTTTTTCACAGAGATTTCTACATGAATCTTCAAACACAACTTTTTTTTTGACTGCCATTGAAAATAAAATGCTAACTTCTGTGATAGCATCCTTGAAGTCATACATGAGAAAACAGAGTCTCTGAAAGCATTTCATGTCCTCTTTCTGCCTTTAAAATTATTCCTTATAGTTTCCACATAGTAGAAGTTTGTTTGCAAAAGATTCTGAAGCAGGAGGTGGAGATGCTTAAACAGTAAGCCACACCTAAGTACAGAGGTCTTGTCCCTCCTGCTTACTCCTGTATTGTTGAAGAGAAGAAAAAGGTAAATGAAAGCTTGTTGAAAATATGTAGTGCTGCCGTGGTATGTGTAGGTGGGGTATGGTAGTTTACTCTTCCTCAATAGTAATACACAATGTTTATAACTCAAGGTTGTCATAATTTTTTTAAATAATTAAAAATACTTAGTGGGTTACAGGGTAGGCAGCTAACTTAGCTCCACTACAAAATGCCTGGTGTATATTGATAGAGGCTTTTTAGAGTAAGTCCACCCTTTCTTCAACTTTGTGGCATTATTATTTTCAATTATTTCCTCCCCCCCCCACGCCCCCCACAATTTTTGAATACCCTTAATGCTGCTGATTAAGTCTTTAAGTTCTAAGCTGCTTTAAGTTATAAAAGCTCTTTGACTCTGGGTCTCCTCAGACCCACAGTGAAGGAACTGAACCAAAAGAGACTGGGAGGTCAAAGTTAGCATTCATTTTTCCTTAGGTAATCAGCATCTTGGTTCTTGTATGTTTTGTTAAAAAATAAAAGTAAAGTTCATATTTTTGTTGTTTTTCCTTCTGGCTTATTTCACTGAGCACAATCCCTTCCAGCTCCACCTATGGAGCTGCAAATGGCATGAGGTTCTTTCTGTGGATCCCTGAGTAGTATTCCATTGTGTACCTCATCTCTTATCCAGTCACCAAAACCATCTCAGAGAAGTTCTGTGGTCACACATTTGTATGAAAAAAAAAAAAAAAAAAAAAACCTTTCTTTCAGCCTCCTACTTGAAAATGTTGAAAAGTTTTGTAATATTGTTATCCTTTTTTTGTCTCAACTGTATGTTCAGTAGCAACTAAAGACCATAATTTTCTTGTTGACTTTTACAACAACTTTCAGAATATAGTTAATGCACATCTGTTGGCATATTGTATTACAAATTCTAAACATGTTTCTGGAATTGTCTCATTCTTTTCCCTACGAAAATCTTGAGAGTGAGCATCTCTAAAATTTCTCCTTAGAATGAGCACAGTATTTATAGGTGGCTATCTTCATTTAGCAAATTAATTTATCAACTTACTTTAAAAATATTCAACTCACAATTGTACAATTATTTTCATTATGTGTTTTGATTAATGCCTTTCAAAATACCTTGTTCTGTAATGCATTTAAAGGAGAAAATAGTTAATTTATTTATTCAAAAGAATTTACAAATTTTTACAAAGTTACTTTATTATTTTATAAGAAGAAAAAAAAAAGATGAGTTGATAATGAATCTGACCCATGCCTCTATACTTACATGTACCTAGTGGTCTTGAAAAAACTGAAGATAAAATTAGTGGTTAAATGATAATTATTCAGAAAATGTATTTAATTGAAAAAAGTAGATTTTTTTACTCTGTGAGCATGATCTTACTTTCTAAGCTTGTTATGTTTTTGCTTATCTTAAATTCATCCAACTAAAATCTAACCTAG
>NW_004567104.1:38568163-38596149 GCF_000260355.1 Condylura cristata
ATAGATAGATAGATAGATAGATAGATAGATAGATAGATAGATAGATAGATAGATAGATAGATAGATAGATAGATAGATAGATAGATAGAAAGAAAAAATGTTTTATTAAATGAGGCTCTTTTACCCTGAGTCCCCTAGATTGTTGCTAGTAAAGGATCAAAAACCTGCTACCCCAAAGTATATATTTTTGGCAAAGCTTGATATAATGGAGGGACTCTGAATGCTGGTTGGAAGTGACTTTGGAAAACAGATATTTACATATAAGCTGTGGTAAGGGCATGTGTCAGAAAACCTAATCTATTATCTGTTTTGAAGGAAGAATACAAAACTTAAATCGTCATGTTTTTCTCCACTGTGCCTTCCTCAATAACCTCCATAACTGACTTCCTTTGCTTTCTCCAAAAATCCTTCCAACTTAGCTAAGCTATTTACTATTGGATTTTGAAATCACCTAAATAAGTAACTCTGTTATACTGAGTCTTTGCTATATATACAGGCAATATATGTTATCAGTGTACTTCTTAAGATGTTTTCTCTTATCAATTTGATGTGTGTTTGATTATTGAAGGCTTAGAAAAACTCAGAGAGGTAAGAAGTGATTTCCTCTGTGCCTTGACACTAACATGCATTCCTGAATTCTACCATGTACATGGGATAAGAATTTCTATGATTGGAGCCACTTTACATTTTTAACAATCACGTCCAGGTGATCCTTCTGCACAGTAAACTTGAAAACCCAGTCTATTTGATTCATTCTTTCCATGGTGGATCAAATCTTCAAGAAAAATAATCTGGCACTTCTTAAGTGTAGAGACTCAGTGACAACTTTAAGGAATCATTGTATTTGCCTTTGACACTCTTACTTAATTCTGATACTGTTGTGTGCCAGATGCACTTGTCTAAATTAATTAATATAAAACCCAAATAGCTTTGTGAAAAAGTATTATTTGCCCTATTTTAAAGATGTGAAAGTTGAGGCTTAGAGAGTTAAGTACCTTTCTGAAAGCCAATAGACAAATCACTGAATTCAGTTTGATAACAAAATGCCTGTTTTTAAATTCAAGATCAAGACCAACTCAGAATTTGAATGATATCCTTTTAATCTTTCCTCTCTCTTTCTAAAAAAAATTTAAAAAGTTAGTCAAAAGTCATGCTAGGTTCTGTGATTGGTAGCTCTAGTATTATCAGGTGATGTGCTCAAACAGTAAAGCTTCACTTTCACTGTTACCAGACAGATCGATGGAAGCATCATCAACATAAACCTGTCTGTTTTATAGTCTTCATCTTGCATTGCCCTTAAGAGACCTGATGTATATTTATCTATGGAAAGGTTACTAGAAAAAGCTTTTTATCATTTTATTAAGAGATTTTCCAGAACAATATGAGGCTTCATTTTCCTCAAAGATGGCTTGTTTTGGTAAATCTTTTGCAAATACAGCTGGTATGCTGTAGAGTTGACTTAAATGTTCATAACCCTGGCAGCACATTCAAATCACCTATGGACTTTTAAAAATATACAGATGCTTGAATTTAACTTGAATAACTGCTTTGGGGTAGGGGTTAGATGACTAATTGTTTACATAGCCTCACAGGTGCTTCTGTAGACCTACAGGATTGAGAATCAGTGATCCATCTTATTATTCAATAAAGAATTTGGAGATATACATTTAAAAAGCAATCTTCAGAAGTAAAATCCCTCTATAAATCCTATAATGAGGCTTTTAAAATAAAAGTGGAACCTATGAGCAGCTTGAGAAGCTCTTGTTGGCCATACAAATACTCAAATTTTAATCTTAAATAATAAGAAGGAAGAAATAGAAGCTATTTGAACATGGTGCTATGTGGAATTATTGGAAACCTTTTGTAAAATGGGGTGCTATTTGAAAGGATCTATTATTTTTAATAGAAATTCTGTAATAGCAAACATGGTAATGGAAATGGAAGCATGTTTAAATCATGCATTTCCTTCAGATAAAAATATAATAAAGGTGAAGGGTATAACCTTACAAATATACCTTGATCTTATACTGTGTTTGTAAGTTAGACAGATAAGGAGCCACCAGTTAGCCCGACTCAGGGCCAGCTTTCAAATCAGAGCTCACTTTTCAAATCCCAGCACTAATGGAAATGATGGAGAGCTACCTTCCGATTAATCCTGCCCTGGACTACAGACGAAAGATACTGCAGTTTAATTACTGAGTGAAATTCACTTTGTCTGATCTGCCTGTCTTTGCTGTAATGTCATAATATAATCAGCATCACCCCCATCTGAAACACCGGGCTGTGAAGTCCAAGGACCTGTGTGATTGGAAGAAATAAAATGATGCTCAAACAACAACCAGCCGCAGTGCAGTAATTATTCAAGCCTTGTTTTCATCTGTATGTCATTCTCCCATTGGCTTGTCATGACAGCAACTGAGAAAAGGATGGGAGAGAGCATGATTGAAAAGGAGATTGACCCGATGGAATCAGACTAGGTGTGGGAGGAAAGCTGTATAAAACCTTAAGGCTAATTAAACTCGGTTTTCTTTAATATACATTCCTCTTGCTGCTGCTGATCCTACAACTCCAAGTTAAACCGTTCAGCTGAAATGTCTCTCTGCAATTAAAATCTCCCTTCAGTTGAAACTATAGTTTTTACTTCTCTGAAAATAATTTATTTTTCTTTAAAAACTGGCAATTACTTGGCAGCTTTTTTTCTTTTTTCAAGGTAGTTTTTGTAAATTAAGTTTAATAAGAATGTTGAATATTTTCTTCCATCAGAGATAAGGACCTTTAAGGGCATAATTTCTAGGATTACAGAGACCCACTGCCTTACATAGAAGAACTGAAACCAGAAAAGTACCTGGTTTGCTCATAAATTTTATTCCACCCTTACACAAAATGTTTAAAATAAATTGCCCTAGATCCTATAGTGGAAAAGTGACCAAGCCAGGTTTTGAGTCAAGAATATGAGTCTGGCCATAGTCTCTTGATTCTACTACCCTCCATTCCTTTATTCTCATTTATAATTAATACCCTTCCAATTACTTGGTACATTTTTTTTGAGCATCTCTTATATACCAGACTCTGTATTAAAACATTGCAGGTAATTAATATATGCCAAGTGAATTGGACTTCTTATTTTGGAGTTTCTTCTTTCCTTTAGCCATTTTTTCTTTCCTATACATCACCCTAAATTTTGCCCTTTATTCCTAGTGCATGTCTCTATTTCCTTTTGAATATATTGAAAGTTTTTCATACTTGATCCCCCTCCTCTGAGCACTCACAAAGTTTTTTTCATTCCCACCTATCGTGCTATTTGCTTGTTCATATGGATACTCCTCTTGTTCATATGGATAGTCAGGCTGGTAAATGGTCCTAGTTCCTGTGTTTAAGCTCACTGTGTACCAGTTACATTAAAGCTACAATGATTATTGGTTCTCTATAAAACAGAACCTGTTTGTTTTACTTTTTGGATTTATCAGGAAAGCAACAACTATTATGTGAAAGTACTTCATAAACTGTACAAATCTCTTCAAAAGCAAAGTATGTGCTATAGTGTCTGAATATTTTTCAAAGCATTTGTTTTTAAAAGTATAAAAGCTAAGCTCTGATGAACTGTGTCGTATTTCTTGAATTTAAATGAGATGCACATGTGTGTCTAATGATTATTCCTCCTACATTTATATATCTTCCCCTTTTTCTATCTAGTCCGACCCCTTATCTTGAATAAATATATTATTTAACTTCACTCTTTCCATCTACCAGACAAATTTTAGTCATCCTGGAATGATCTTCACTAAGACTTTTATCAGCAAGCAGAACTGATCTTTGTCCCTGATCATTTCTGAGATAGCATTAAAAATAAAGCAACTTTATCCTGTACCTCACATATCAAGATTGTGCAGATCATCTGACCATATGGATTTTCTTGAAATTTTTGAATGAAAAACCAACCAGAGGACAATATTTGTATTAATGCCTTTCAGACATATCTTTTCTTGGATAACATGTTTCTGTTAATCATTGTGTGAATTGATGAACAATTTGATGATTGCCTAGAACCTGAAATCATAATTCCTAATAACCCATTATTGCAGGGAGAAATTTCAACATTGTCTCAGATAAATCTTCGTTTCACTGTTTCTAGTACCAAAGTAGTTCCAGATGCTTCACATGAGATTCAGTGCTCAACAGGAAGGAGAAATCAGCCAGCTTTGTTTTGGATATCTTACCTATTTTGGTTAAGCATTTTTAAAAGGGGCCCATATTCGTGAAGCACTGAAGTCCTATGCATTTTATCAGTGGGTTCAAATGTCCATGTGTTTTCTTTTCCAAAAAGCTGATCTCATAGCTCGAAGTACTAAGAGTTTGATGATAAGCAGCAGTTGTCTCTCAGGCTCCTGTCTGCTTCCCACACCTCCCATCCCCATTCTGCACATCATCAGACAAAATACTCCTTGACCTAACCTGAGTGACCAGAAGGAGAAAAGTCTTCATTATTTCCTCCTACCTGGCCTTTTGGCTCTTCCTGCTTGTTTGGAATTTTGAGTTAAATTTTCAAGCTAATATTTAACTTGGAAAACTGTTTACAAAATAATCAAGGATTTTCTCCCTGGATTAATATGGTTAAAGTTTAACTTAATGGAACAGCCATAAAAATTATAAATATATATGTATATCATTAAATGAAAGTACTAACTCTGGAAATTTTACTAATATATTCTCATGACTCAAAATGAAATACTTGTTCTACTCTAGCTAAAAGACCTTGGTTATAGGACTGACAGCCTCATTTTGTGGAAGTATTTGAGAGACAGGGGAGCCAGAGTCAACTCCTGGGTGGCAGGTGACAGGCAAATGATGAGATCACTTTTTTTCCTAAGAAAACACCCTATGCATATTGCTGGTAATATCACATTCAAAATAAGTTTCTGGGATTCTTTCCAAATAGTGTATTTGAATTATTTTTGACTTTAATCTGCTCTATGATATCTTGTGATATTTGACTGTATATGTTGCAACATGATCAACACCTGGGGTCAGAAATAAAAGTGAGATTTTTTTTTTAATCAGGTACTGTCCTCACCATATTTGTAAGTTAGTAAGAACTGCTTCTTCTCCTGAAACAAAGATGAATACAAACTCCATCTGATATCAGAATATAGACAATTTTTAGGGTGTATCTTATATTCTTAAAAGATGTCTCTATGTACTCAGTTTTTGTTAACAAATTCATGGGATGACCAATTTAAACCACATTCAGGTTAATCTGGTTCACTTGAGAATGGTTTTCATCTCTATTTGTTGCAGCACAAATAGAACAATTGTTGGAAGGAACAATTGTTGGAAGAAAGTGGGTAGAATAATTAAGTGAATCTGATAGATCTATAATGCCTACAATTTCTGAGTCTCCATTTTGAAACAGAGGTCTTTGTGAAATCTTGTGTCATTGGAGACACTCTGTTTTCCCATATGTAGAAAGTTGGCAAATTTCTAGTAGACTATCATGTATGGAAATTCAAAATAATATTTGCTACAAGACGTGTGGAATAAACAATAATCAAGCCAAACCAAAAACTAAATTTTCTTTTCAATTCTGCATTTCAAAGTCATAAAACCAGACATTTAAAACCTGGATATCTCACAAGCACCGCCTAAGAGTTCATTGTTTTGACAAATATGCTGTATTTACCCCAAATCAGAATTGGCTTGAGATTGAATTACTCATAACAGATTTCAAATTTAATGCGACTTAAAAAGGTTTTAAGTGCCTGATAAGGTAGTAGGAAAAACTGGAAACGAAGTGTCTCAGAAGATAGCCACAATGTTTCAAGTAGGAGGAAGTGGTTAACCATGTTAAATTGCTGCTGAGAAGTTGAGTAAGAGGAGAATGAGAATGTGACCATTGGATTTAGCAACAGCAGATTGGTAGGGTGGAGTGGATGAAAAGCCTCACTAGAGGAGTTTGGGGAAAGATTAGAAAGTGAAGATATGAAAGTAGCTAATATAGAAGATACTTTCAATAAATTTTGCTGTGAAGGGAAAAATATAAACAAGAAGTATAGAGAGAGATTTGGGACCAAGAGACTGTCACAGAGCCTCGCTGGTGGTGCAGAGGTTAAGTCTCAGTACAGTCAAGCTATCGCCAGCAAAGGCAGCATGAGTTTGATCCCTGGCCAGGGAGGTGACCAACATGGGCAGCAGACTTCTTCTGCCTTGCCTACAGCTCCCCTCCGCTGTGTATTTCAGTAGATCAAAATACAGAACTACTGTATTTCAGTAGTTCTTCTCCCCACTCTGTCTTTGGTGAAGCCTCTCACCTGCACCTCTGGCCTACACCCCAGTTCTTGTATACATAAATAAATAAAAATAAATCTTTGAAAATGAGACAGACTGACAGAAAAATATGTAAAGCATGATTTTTTTTATGTTTTATGTTTTTGCTTGTTTAATCTTGCTTCTGCAGTAGCAAAACAACATGAAGCATATTAAAAAGAAGTATGCAAAAAGCAAAACAAGGTTGATAAAATTTAGGTTAAGATTCAGATGGTCTCAGTTTTTGTTTAGGTTTTACCAGCTACTGGTAATATGTCTCTAAATAGCATTTCTGTGAATATCAGCCTGCTTACTTATTGATAACATCTAAAGCCCATTTATGAGTTTCTAGTTCTATGAAGGAGAAGAAGGAGGCATATTTTAGAAATCCTTCTGAATTAGAAGATTTATACCATTTTAAACCATTTACAAAGTACTTTATTATTTAGAAAGCACACATTAGTTAACACTCATGGAACAGCTATAAGGTAGGTGACTATGTTGCTTTATTTTACAGATAAGGAAACCTAGACCCTGAAGAATTAAGTAACAGACATAACCACATAGTGTACAGACATCAGAGGCAGGTCATAAACCCAAATTTTCAAAATATAAGTTAAAGAACCTTCCCACTTCACAGTGTTTTTCCTCCACATCCCTTATAATGTTGTGTTTCTCATCTCTTCAGAGAATACCCTGTTTTTCCTTTTCATTTCTGGTCCAGATTCCATAGTTTTTTCCTTTTCACCATTCTACTTTTCCTATAACTTTCTGAATATGGCTACCTCCATCAATATTTACGTTTCATCATAAAACAGAACCAAATGCATGCAGGTTGGGAGTCTGTATTAAATGCACAGGAAGAAATACTCCACACCAAAACATCTTACCAGTCTAGTATAACTGCATTTCACACAGCCCGTGGAAAACATTCTGACCACAACGGCCAGTGTTAGCTGTAGAAATTCCTTCGTAGTGTCTTGTCATTTGGGCATCTGAGCTTTTAAAATCAGAATGGAATGGGAAGAACAAGAAGGTAGGAAGGAGAAAATGGGAAATGGAAAGTGGGAGAAGATGTGGCACAGAGGGGCACAAGTGTTGCTCCATGTAGGCCCTGCAGACCAAAAATTATTGTGTTTCTAACACTATTGATTTTTTCAGCAGCTGATATTTCAATCTGGGTGCAGTGTGTCTGTGCGTCTACGCACACTGTCAAGAAGAAATATGATAGTGTCTTAAAAGATTAATAATATCGCTGGTCCTCTGGAGGCCTGTCTTAATTCACTGGCCTGTTCCCTGGCATGTACTGTAATTTATCTAGTCTGATTTGAATAGCAAATGGCAATCGGCTGCCATTAGGGAAATGGGCATCATTCTTATTGATCCAGCATGGGCTGAATTTTATTTAAGGAGAACTGCAAAATGTTATTACCTTCAGGAAGAGAAACTGAAAAGGGAGATTTTCCCTCATGGATTTGGAAATGTTCTACCTTAAAAAGGGGGGTGGGTTGTGGATTTAGGAGAACAGAGAAAGATGATGATCCTATTGTGTGAGAACCAGGGACTTGGACTGGCTGTTTTTAGCACAGTTGTTTACCAACAGAAAAAAGTGTTTATGGTTGTGAGAAAGTCTGTGGGTCTCAGAGGTAAGAATATTAGAGTTAGTCAGGTCTGACCCATTTCTTTGTCCAACTTTATGAAAAAGATCTTGCTGCTCAGAATCTATTTGTCAGTCTGTAAAATGGGCTAAAAAGAAATGTATTGACCTTGTTAGGTTTATTTAGTGTTTGTTCCACATCCTCCTGGGAACCGTGTACATTAGATGCTGTGGAATAAGACAGAAAAGAAAAGAAAAAAAAAAACCCAGAGGGCCTATTTGACATTGGAGGTGGTGCTACAATATTTATTATTGTGCTTCATTTAGAACTCTTGAAGGGACAGGTTATGCTGTGAGTGAAGCATGACAAACAAGCCTCATAATTCTCATTAGTCATAATGGGCATCTCTCTCAAGTGAACACTAAATATATTGAGAGTTTAATGTTCACCTGATAGTGGCAGATCTAAACCTGCACCTTTGCCTTGTTTTACTGAATCAAAGAAAACTGTCAGAATTGTGGTAGCAAATGTGGAAGACAGTCAGACTCATTTTCCTGCCTCTCCCTTACCTTTCTTGTCACAGGGGTTGGCCTTAATGTTCCAATATGAACTTGTTGATGATATACTGGAAAGAACACACCCCCCTATCCCTAAGGGCTGGTGTGTATGGGGGGTGGAGGATTAGGGGGAGGTGTCAGCCCCAGGAAAGGAAAAAGGTCTGACAAAGGTGATTGAGAGAAAGGGCTCATTGATACTGAAATTCTTCTCCATTCTACCTCGGGTTGTTATGGAAAGAAACGATAATGTGCTACAGGAAATGGCCAAGTATAAAAGCAATAAAATAAATTGAAAATGACTTTGTTTTTTTGAGCGGCAGTAATTGCTATATGTTGTGATGTTTGCATAAGGAATTAGTTAATGTGTAGCAGAATGGCATGTGATACTTTTTATTTGCCTGATGACTATAGTCTCTGAGTGAATGACTTATTAAGGTTAATAAAGAAAAATTTGCTTGTGACTTGTAATGATCCAATTGCTAGAATTTAGCATCCCCTTATGCATTGTTGCCTAAAGGGGAGAAGGAAAAAAACCACACACATTAATGGCTGACTGGCTATGATTTTTTATAGTGGTGTGAGAACAAACAATGTCTTCTAAATTGTTGGTCTGTCTATCTTTCTGCCTGCCTGGGCAGGAACGTTATGGCTTTCTTAATTCTCCTGTGTGATTTATCATCCTAAATTCATTGTTTTGCATAACTCTGCTCAAAATGAAGAAATGTCATTATTTTGCAGCGAAAAAGTTGTCATTTGCATAATGCCTGCCATTAATTATTGTGAGACTAATGCAGTTGTTGATATTTTTAGGGCACAGTGGTACAGCCTGCACCTTGTATAATGTCATTCTGAAAACATTGGTAGTTAATAGGTGCCACAACATTGCACAAATGGAAAAGAAGATGATGAAGAAGAAGGGGACACAATGGAACAGGCTGTGATCTTTATTTAGCTTTTTTTTTTTTTTTTCTCTCCTGAAATGCTTGGTGAGGAAAGACTATAAAAGGAAGCGAATAGAGCAGGGAGCTGTGACATCCAAGAGAACAAAGGGATTGAAAAGCAGAGGTTTTCTATTTAGGCTGAATTAGTATAACCTGGGTTCCAGCCAGTTTAATGGAGGAAGCCTTGTCTCCTGTTTTGGCTTCCCTGCTTAACCAAGCCCTGCGCTTTTTTAAGTCATCAATTAGAATAAGGGTCTATCTGAAATATGTTCATCTGTGGTACAATTCTCTCACCTGAGCATTTGTTCAAAGGTAAGAGGATATATCATGGTGTTATGAAAGACAGCTAGATTATGATTTTCAGTTTAGATTAATCAGTCTCCCTGTCCTTCACTTATTTTAGATTTTGTTTCTAGGGTCATAACTTCAGAAATCAGAAGAATACAATAGTAGCATATAAGAGTGACATTTTTTTTCCCTTCCATTCCTTACACTTCAACTAACTTCTGCACCTGATTCTTTAGGGCAAGAACCTACCAAAGCTTTCTATTTCACAGGTAAATGAAAGTCAGTTATAAAAATTCGATCAGAGATGAAACTCATTACACTGAGTCTGGGAGGCATAAATATTACAAATGTAGGTAACTGTTGATCTTTTTAGTCATGGAAGCTTTAAAAAAAAAGACAGACATCAAATAGATTTTCTCCCCTAATTCTACTGTTTCATGTGTATTATAAATTTATATTTTTCTTCTTTATCATTAAATTTAAAAGGCACAAAAGAAATGGAACCTTCAAAGTAGGTCTAGTTGCTAAGACTGATCAGAGATATTTAAAAAGATGATGTTGCCCTTTAATGTTTAAAGCCTGACGTTGTAAATTTTGTCAAATTGTATTCCAGTACAATATTCTTTCAGACTATAATCCAGATTCTGATGGCTATTCTGTACCCAAAGACAACTAGTGGTTTGGAGCTTTCTTAAAGTCAATGCTGCTTGGAGGCAAGCATATATTCCTGAGTAGCATATATTCCTGAAGTAGCATATATTCCTGAGACACTATAAGAGAACCTTTAAAGTCCTGTTTGTCTTATATTAATTACTTCAGCAGAGTTTGGACTGGTACTGTTTTGTAAAGCTCTCCTTGGATTTTGGGACTTATTCTGCATGTTTTTGATTCTGAAATACTTAGAAAACACACATTCTGGATTAGGAAAATTTTAATACACTACAGTGACATCACCATCATTAATGACCACATTTGAGGTTGTAAAAAAACAGATGAGCCCATGCATCGTTCAAATAAACCAGTCTTCATTGCTCCTTCTCACTTTTCTCTGAAGAGAAAGAAATTATCCTAACACCCAAATTAATATCTCTTGTTATAATCAAGTCAATACAATCATAACATTCTAACACATAATAAAAGGTCCAACATATGGGGTAAATGGAGAGGAAAGGAAAAGAGAAGAGGTTTTCACTTCATGTTGTATCCTAGGACAACACAGGCAGATTGATTCATAATCATCCTGTTTAGCTGATATTCTACACATATCTGTTAGCCTTAAATATATGTACTTATGAATATCAGACCATCAAATTAGCAAGTCATGCCTTCACTAGGGAGACCAACATATCTTGGCTATCATAGGTGTGTCCCCATTTCATTACTGAAAGTCTCACGTCCCAAGAATCCCCACAGTCTCAAGAAAACCAAGTTAATACTCACAAGATTACTGATTTAACACTTACATTATATATTTCACATTACATTTGATAAAACCTTCACATTTAGTGAGCAAACTGCTTTGGAAAACTTTTTGTAATATCCATTTGCTGTAGCATTTTATCTAACTATAAGAGGGAGCTTTGAATAAAGAGGTGTAGATTTTTCATGCATTGAGTGTCTAGCACTTTGATCAGCAATATTCTGGAAAGTAGCAGTCTCATAGTAAATAATCAGCATCAGCTCTGATCCCCTGTGTTCAAGAAATAATTTTAGAACTCAAGTCTTCCATAGAAACAGGGTATGAATCCATATGTTAGTTGGCATGATTTTCATCACCTAACATCTGATAATCATGTCAGACTACTAACATTCTCTAATACTCACTGATTCCTGCCAGTAATCCTTAACTTCTCTTTTGCTTTGGAGATTTTCTCCTTTTGCAGGCAGACGCTGTGCTAAAATCTAGGGATATACGATAGATAAGATTTGGTCTTTTGTAAGAAATTTATCAATATTCGCTTAAGAGGAAAAAATGTTACAAGAGTGAATTTTATATAACATATGTTATATAACATATATAACATAACTGAGGCATTTGCTTTATTCACAAAGGTTAGACATAGAATAGCAGTTAAATTTGTATTACTGGGTCCCCCCTGGTGGTGCAATGGGTTAGGATGCAGCACTGCAAACTAGCTGCAGCCGCTTCAGTATGGGTTCAATTCCTTGTCCCGGAGGTGATCCACATGGTGTGGCAGACCTCTCCTGACCCAACCACTGCTCCCCTCAGCAGTTTGTCGATCTGCCTGTTCTGCTCCCCACTCTGTCTCTGGTGAGACCTCTCGCCACCCCTGTACCTCTGGCCTGTACTCCAGTTCTATGTGCGTAAAAAAAGTAAATCTTAAAAAAAAGAAAAATGTATTACTGCTTCATGGATCAGTTTGTTCATTTGCTCAATAAGCACTGAAACTGTACTAGAACTGAAACTCAGTACTAGACATTGTGAATATAACAATTAGCAATGCTTCTACATTCACATAATAAAGAATATAAAAGGATACCTCACTTCCCCTCTAGACTGAAAGTTCCTCAAGGGCAAGATTGCCATATCAGCATTCAGTGCCAGTAAAAGTCGCCAAGATTCCTTACATGGAAAACCTCCCTTTAAAGATTTGATGGAGATTTTATTTTCTGTCAACTATCTAAAATGACATGCTCCCAAGAACTTTATTCTGAGACCTGAGCTGGAACAGGTAGGCAGGTGAAACAGCTTCATGATCCTGAGCAGAAAGCTAACATTTGTGTTTGTGAGATTAAGTAAAATGAATTTACAATGGTTAAACTTACCCAGTTACATTGGGGCTCATCTTCTAGGGTATCTCGAACTCACATAGGGTTTAATAATGTGGATGCCTGGATATCACTTTTGGAAATTTTTATTGCAAAGGTCTCGAAAGGTCCTCACATTTGTGTTTCTCCCAAGGATCCTGTGCTGGAACATACCTGCTTCCTAATGTTATGATTATTTGTGAGAGTTAATAGCCCCATTGGACTCTAACTTTCAAGCATGGACTCCCACACTGGCTCTGCTAGTTTCAAACTGTTTATTTTCCTGCTTAAACAGAAATTGAAGTTTGTAGCTTTTTCTGTCTCTTAGTTATACAATAGACACAAGTTGTGTTTTTATTTTCTCTCCTTGTTGATCTCAATTACTTTTAGAGGATATTTGGAAAAGTTCAAATTTAGTTTGCTTCCAGTATCCAATAGGAACCAGAAGCCTGTAGATTGGCTTCCTGCTTTTATAAGTGCTTGTTATTCCATTGTATATCAAGGATACCTAAATTTATAATTCCAGAGACCTGACATATAAACTTGTAATCTGCTTTCACTATTTGAAATTTCCTCAGTGAAATCAAAAACCCAGATTTTAAAATAGTCTCTTTTGAATTCTTATACAATCTCAAAGTTTAGATGTCAGATGTTATTGTTACTATTATTTTATTAAATGATTAAAGACGCAGAGACTTTTCTTCTTTGAGGGATAGGGATTGATCTTGATATATATGTGACCCAATAAAGGAATTCCAAGAGGTACTGGTGTCATCATTCCAGATTCATCACTGCTCCAGGAAAATTTGTGGCAGGATTTCACAGAACTTTACTTTAGTAGGCTAAGCATCATGGCTCAGTTTTTCTTTATATCACTGCCTAATTCTGTTAGTACTTAAATACTCTCTACCCATTTTCTGTTTATATAGCTTTATGTATGTGTGATTTTCATTTCCCCCCTCCCCATTTTCTTTCTACTTCATGAGCCTGGGTGTGGGTGTGCAGATGAATAAAAGCTATGTAAGAGATAGTATCTCTTACAAATCACTGTGGGTATCAGAAGTACTCTGATTCTTAGAGCAAATGTTGCTTTGAACTAAGGTTCTCCTTATTTGATTAAATCTATGATGATTTCTTGGTTGACTATTCATTTATTCCATTATATCAGCACCTAGCAAACATATAACATTGATGAAATAAACAAAAGGCCTTGGAAATAAGAAAGATGAAAGCATTATGCTGTGAACCTATAAAATATAGCTTAATGGTGCTTATTATTAATATGGAAGCTATATTAAAAGCAAAATTTGGATTTTAGGAGAAATAGGTACAGAAGCCTTGTTCTGTTTCTTGAGATTCCATTTCTTTAATTTGTAAACTATTGGAATTATTTTTAAAGAGAAGCTGAAGACTAAACCATAAGACTATTAAGTGTTTTGATTTAAGAGGTAAAATACTTACTATTAACTACATAATCTCAAATGTTTAAGATTTAAGAAAGTAATACAGATAGGCTGTTAAAAAAAAAAAAAAAAGGAGAGGAAAAATTCCAAGGCACAAAATTCCCATAGAAAATCACATCTAGATCTTTATGTAAGAAAAATTTGTGTGAGTTAAGTACTGTTTTACTATAATATAATATAAATATGGTATAATTTTAGGAAAGTTCAAAATAAACAGCATTCTTTAAAATTCTTCTGTCCAGAAATAGCCACCTTTAGCATTTTCATACGTATTTTCCAGTCTTTTTCCACTATTTGTGTACATATCTATCATTTCTTAAGCAATATTTAACAGCAATATTTACTTAAATAACTGATCAACCTTCAACTATTGTTGGTTAATAGGCCTTTTCATTTAGCAATATTTCAAAAATGTTTCTTCATGTCATTAAAGACATTCAAAGTATGGCTTTTAATTGCTGTATAGTATTCCAGTGTATGGGTGTATTATCCATGTATTTAATCAGTTCTCTATTGTCTTGAGGCTGTTTTTCACATTTGCAAGTAATGTTACATTAAATACTCTCCTTCCAGATCTTTTTGTAGATCTCTTAATTACTTCCCTTAGATAATTCCTAGATATGAAATTTCTAGGTCAAAGTATTCTTATCTTTTTAAGTTCTTGATGCATATTGCTTAGATGCTCTCCAGAAAGTTGTGACAATTTTGTTCTTTCTGTGATAAGATTCTCAAGTTTCCATCCAAAGAATCTTGAATCAAAGCTGTGTCATTACTCTTTGTGTCCTGTCTGGTCCACCAATTATAGAAGAGACAATTTAATTCTTCAAGTACGAATTTCTTGAAATAAGTATAAGTAAGATTTTTGTATATCATTTATATTATAATGAGACAGTTTAGGGAATATAATTTGACAGTAGGATTAAAATATATTTCTGTTTTATACCTGCTCTATGCAAGCGGTCTGTTTAGCCTAGATAGCAGAGAAAAAGAGTGAAAGAAAACCTATCCTCCTTATTTGGCTTGGTTGAGCACTCACAAAGTGCTAAGCATGGAGCCAAACACGCATGAGACCAGAGTCCTGCCTTCTGAGACCTTACAATTTCATGTACCATGATTCATAAGGCATAAGGTAAATCAAAAGACTTCTAGGGCAGTGCACTATTGTGCAAGTACTTGAACCCTGTGTTGCCAGCAATTACAGGCCCACACTTAAGGATGGGTTATGTGAGTAAGTCTTTCTTTTTTTTTAAAGGTAATTAGAGGAGAAGGCTATTGGAACATTTTCTCTTCATCTGTATTCTTTCTTCTTTCTTTTCCTTCCCCCCACCCTCACCCCCAGCCCAGATCCCTTATCACTTTTCCTCTTCCCTTTCTGTTAACTTCAGAGCCCTCAGGATATCCACTAGTTTTTAAAAGTGTTTTACATGCTGTTGTTGAACTATCTGCTATTCGAATGCCCAATATTTTTTTATTGTTCTGATTTACTTTGCTGCACATAATGCTGTCAAAATTCCTCCATTTTGTTGAAAATAACCTCATTTCAGGCTTTCTTATGGCCACATAATACTCAGTGGCATGTATGTACCACATCTTCTTGATCCACTTATCCATTGAAGATTCAGGCTGCTTCATTATCCTAGCTATTGTAAATAATGCTGCTGGATTATTGTGGAATATACAGGTTTTTGTTAATGGTTGCTGAATAAATCTTAGTATCTGTGGAGTCTGGGAAGAAAGGAAGATGGATATTTGTTTTAGCTCTAGAATAATACAGAAAACTCAAGGGATTTCTGCAGGGGTAAATAGAGATCAGTTATAGACTAGAACTGAAGGAGAGAATGAGGAGAGAAAAAATCTAAGTATACCCATTGCCACTTCTCCCAGGTAGTCCTCTCCAGTGCAGTCTGTGCTACATGTGGCAGGCCAGGCTCCTCCATGTGGTAACGTTGAGGAGCTTTCAGAAAGGGTATGACATTGATATAAAGGCTCTATCATTCTGAGGACATTGGACAATGTTTGAAGTTGGTCCTCTCATCAAAACTAGAGAGTTGCGGGTAGACCTAGGCCTCCTGGGGTGCCGGAGTCCTAACTACAATGCAACTTGTCGCACCTGAAGGAGGTGTGATGAGTACTGAGGATGACCGCTTGATTGAGAATTCAAGAAGTGAGAGTGAGAGTCCCTATCCCCTGGTGTGGACTAAAAGGCTTCCCAACATTTACTTGGTTAGCTAAGCGGGCTTGAGTTAGAGGGACAATTGAAACAGTGACATAAAAATTCCAAATAGCCCTTCTGAATATTCACACATTTAGGAAATGCATAATAAATGGCATATAGTGAAAATGTAAACAAGCCATTTAATAACATTTTAATGCTTGATTCTGATCTCTTAATTAAAATGTGCATAAAAGAAAACAATGGTGGAACATCTGTGTGTGTTATTGGGCTAGCGGGATTTATGCTGCACCCTGGGCTTTTTTGTTTGCTTCTCAGTGTGTGTGAACTGGGGAGGGTTTCCTCTTGGAGGCACCCCTTAGAGCCCCACGGGGTCTGTGTTCCCACCCACCTTCTCTTGGCTGCAGTTGTCTCCCCTTTTCTTTCCTCTTTTATTAAATACTCTATGGTTTGTTCACTGCTTCAATTAAACTCCTCTCATCATGCGATCTGAAAGCCACTCTTCACCCCTCCCCATAACCTGAAACCCTGACCTAACCCTGACTCACCCTTGTTATCTCAGCAGATGTACACAGCATTACCTAATGTTGTTGGCTTCAGTGAATAATTGCAAAGAGCTTTGGGGAAAGCTGGGCCCTTTGTATTTGTGACCTTGCAACAGTTATTACTCAGTTGGACACTATGGGGCTTAGATGTTAAACAGAGAAATTCTACTCACCCTGCTGGTGAGTCTTTTCTAATTATTATTCATTTGAGGGATGTATCTGTGAGTCCTGTTTCTGCCCAATTGTTAAATAAGAGTTCCAACAATCACAAAAGTTGAGAGTTATGAAATACTTTAAGATTTTCTAGTGAAAGTGCTACAAGATGAGATGCCTTTATTGCTGTTATTACTTGGAACTTATCTGATCACTAAAAAGTTTGGTTTTAATTAAATCAACCTAAAAAGTACCTCATCTCATCCTTACTCCTGGAAGAATTCCATTCATTTATGCACTGGAAACTCACAACAAAAGGTCTTCTTAAATATATAATAATTAATATTTAGTGACAATCTTTATGAGGTTGACACCATGCTAAAACTATTTCTAATTCTTGCAATGTTCCTACAAAATAGGTGGTTTTATTCTTCATTCCACAGGTGATAAAACTGAGATTCAGAGCCATAAGCAATATACTTAATTCTATAGTCTTAAGACCTGAAAAACCTGGAATTCAAATGCTTGAAGGTCTTTCTTTAAGGCTGTAAGTTAGCTATATATATAGACAATAGCTAGATAATGACTTGAAAGAGTTAAATAAAATGTACCCTGCTTGTAACAAATGTCTGAAACTTGTTTTTATAACTTGGATTTAATTCACAAATAAAGAGTAATTATCAATATGTCACAGATGAGGAGCTGCATGTATGGATCAGTGTAATTTCTGTTCCTTGGCTTATGGATGCAGTATGCCCCAGGGAGTTTCACAAATCCACATGGCATCTTCTAGTGCTGGGTTCTGTGTAAGCAGAAACAAGTTTAAAACGCCGATGTGTTGGGATAACTCATGACTGATTACTATCTTAGAGATTTGTATAAAAGTATCTTAGCATGTGTAGACAAAGTTTCTTTGCTAAATTTGTTTTTAATGCTTGAATGGGGACAAAATACCAAATTTACTGTGGCTTTTTTTTGATGACTGCTTTGAAAAGTGTTGCCCCAAGAAAGGAAGAAGAAGCAGGCGTGGTCTTCTTTCCTCCTCTTGCTGACTCCCCTTTGCCTTCTTGTGCCTCTATTTCCCATCTGATTCTGTTTTATCAATTTGCCAAAATAATCCTTTCATGAAATAAACAACACTCAGAGGTTAGAAAGTTCATGAATAGGAAATCTAATGATAATTTAATAAAACTACTCTTGGGGTAATTTTTTCCCTAACTTTTTTCTATTTGTTTTCTAGTAATGTATTAGTCTCCTCATCTTTAAAACAAGTAGGTCAGAATGCCTGATGTTTATTATGTAGTTTTCCTTTAAAAGATGTTTTCTACTTCACTGACTAGGCCTGGACAGTCACTCCACAGTATGTAAGTCTCAGAGGTCAAAGCCAAGTATGATAAACAGACCTAATTTTCCCCATGCAATTATGTTTACATGCACATTTATGTTCTTCATTTATTTGTAATGTATCTGAGTATTTTTGCACCTGCATGCTTGTTGAAGCACACTAGAATACATTCATACTTTTTTTGTGGGTATGTGTGTTTATATATATCATCTATATACACAGATATATATATACAGTATGTGTGTATATATATAAATATATGTCTGTGTGTATGAGAAACAGATGCACTGTAGGCAGATAAAGCAGATAAATATAGCTCCAAATAGAAGCAAAGCATATAAATATAGACGTTATATAGAGTGGAAAGCAAGCAGACAGCACCATTTCATTATTGCTTGAAGTCTTTGTAATAAAAGAGTTGAAAAGCAGTAACTGACATTGAAATTATTGATTGAATGACACTGTCAGATTAGAAGGCACTGTGTAAGGTAAGAAAATAACCTTTCTCTCAACTTTGAGGAGCAATTAGCAGAAAGATTTATTGCTTTTAATTATTTGATTTATGAAAGTTTTTTAGATACTATGTAGTGTAGTGCTTTTAAAAGGCAGATCTGTCACCTTTCCTTGTACCACTACCAAACAATAAAAAATAATTCATAAACTAAGTCCTGAGAAAGGAATTGACAAAGGTGACAAGATCCCTTTTGTTTCCAGGCTGTGAGTGGCAGCTCATTCCTGCTTCTAGATATGGACAGATGAGTTGATTTCATTCTACATTATCACAAGCCCCCTAAGGTCTGAAAGGGCATCCATGTAAAGGAGATATATTGAGGCACAAGGCCCAAATCATCATTGTTCAGTTATTTTCGTGAGGACGCTTGCAGTTGTGTTTTGTGAGTGTGTTGTGTGAGTAAAACTGGGCTTCCATCTGTTACTTACTTGTCACTGTTTTCACCAGTCAAAATAATTGGTTGTGAGTTTTTGTTTTGTTTTAGAGGAGAGGGTATTTGAGTTATTTTTAGTAGGCTTGAATTAACTGGGTAGTTGTTTTTTTTTTTTTTAATGTCGCAAGTTTTGTCTTTATCATGTGTTTAAATATCATTTGAAAATAGGGGTTGCTTCCTCTTTTCTCTCAAACCTCACCTATTTCCCTAAAGATTTATGTTCTTCTTCAGTTTTATTGTAAGAACTATATAGGTTTTAAAAGTTGAAGAAAGTCCTTGAAACTATGCAGTGATAGATCATGCTTTTGCCTAATGCCATAAGCTGTCAAAGTAGTTGCTGGCTCTGTTGTTCGGTTTACTATTGCATTTCCTTATAATGAAGGGAAAAGAGTGCCAGAAACAGGTCTTAGTATGCTTCTCCTTTCTTCTTCTAAACCAAAGTTAGTGGTTCTTCCTTCCTACTCCCAATTCACTTTAGACTTGAGGAAGAAAAGAAAAGGGGGGGGGGACGGACAAAGCAATAAGAACTTAATAAAAAATTGAGTAATAAATTAATACTCCCTAAAGAACTGTTAATTGTCCCTCTCAAATATGGGTGTCTACATCTAATTTGTTAACTTCTTTGCCAAGTATGAATTTTAAAAATATTTTTTAGGAGTGTTTCCAGTGTGATCCTGAGAAGAGTACATTGCACACGCACACACAATCGTAAAGAAGTGTAAAAGATATAACCCCCCAAACTGAATTGTTTTAAAAAAATGGATTATCTTTTCCATTTTATGAATTATCTTGAAAAAGTGCTTTATGGCAATATGTAAAGTTGGTAAACTTTATAATACTTCAGACTGTAGACATTTTAGAACTACTGTTATTTACCAAATGAGTTATGATGTTATCTCCAACAGGTGTTTAATTATGAATATAAATAATGTATCTACATATGAAAGATTCAGTAAAGTAGACTTTTGAAAAATAGTCACTTGCCAAATTAATATAGTAAAGATCCATTATCTTTAAAGTATTATGATTATGAACTGGAGGGGTGAGCTAAGTCAGAAGGAAAAAGACAAATACCAAATCATTTCACTTACACGTAGAAATAGAAACACAGAACACAGGAACAGAAACAATGAAACCAAAACAAATCCTAGAATTATGACCAAAAAAATTGAGACTTCTTGGGGAATGGGAATTGGGAACACAGGCGTGGGGACCCAGTAGCCTATGGTAGGGCAGATGTTTCCTTTGGTGGTGGGTATGGTGTCGTAACAGATCCTAAGTTCTATGAAAACTATTTCGCTAAATCATATACGATATTGCAAACCAATAATGCCTCAAGAAAAAAAAAATATTTTATATTAAAACTCTGAGTGAAATTGTACCTATTCCTTTTCTTGTCCTTACTCACTTTTCTTTTCTCATGATCTAACATGTTTACTATGTAGCTTTTGTCCGTTGCTTTTCAGGAATCACCAAACAATTTTGGCAAGGAGAAAAAATTTTCACAGGGACATATACATACATACCAACTGTATTGTTAATGTTGTATTCATCATCTGGTTTTATATGCACTGTATTTTTTTAAATTTTAGCCAGTAGGAATCTTTCAAGGAATTTTTATAAATGCTCAGATATCTGATCCTATTTAAAGGTTCCCAAGAGATGTGAATTTCCTTACCTATCAGAAAGAACATTTCTTAATATGCATCTGGAAAGCAAGAATTTATCAGAGCCAAGAACAAAGCAAAAATCTGTTTCTTTTTAGGAGTCTTACCTTTCCTATGGCCTGCGTGGAGCATGTGGTGGCTGTCATCATTGGCATGGAAATTTTTTTTTCTTACATGGTTTCATATTCTACTTCTAGTTTTGTGGATCACTACAATTTATATAGGTCTGAGAGTCCAACAGATCTTGATCCTTACATTCTTACATGCACAGTTTTTAATAGGCAACAGTTTATATTTTATAGAGATGACATTGGTTTACCGTGGTGTGACTTAAATATGTAAGCTCTTCTCTCTCAGATGTTGCTACTACGTCACACCCCCACCAGAGCAACCACAGTCCATTGTGCTTTCTCCCTACTTCATTCTCAACTCTTTCTTCACCATCTTGTAGCCTCAGTTCTACAGTCAGATTTCTAGGGTCTGCTATTGGTTTGGCTTTATCCTTTGTCTTGTTTCTCTACATTCCATATGTAAGTGATACTACCTAGTGTTGGCTTCCTCCTTCTGACTTTTTTTGCTTAGCATGATGCCCTCTGTTTCCACCCTGTTTTCACAGATGGCAAGAATTTCTCTTTTTTTAGTAGCTGAATATATACCACTATTTCCTGATCTGTTCAACTGTTTTGGGGTGCTTCAGTTATTTCGGTTATAGCTTGGCTATTGTAAATAGTGTTGCAATGAACATAGGAGTGGATATATACCTTTGAGTTTGTATTTTTGTGTTATTTGGATAGATACCTAGGAGTGGAATTGCTGGGTCATATGTTAGCTCTATTTTGAGAAACCTCCATACTCTTTTCATAGGGAATAGAGAAGTCCACATGCCTTCCAACAGGGTACCAGACTTCCTTTTTTGTCATATCCTCACCAACACTTGTTATTTCTGGTCTTTCTGATATGACTCATTCTATAGGTATTTGGTTTTCATTTTTCATTTCCCTGATAATAAGTGATGGTAAGCAATTTTTTTTTTCATGTGTCTGTTAGCCACCTGTATGTGTTCTTTGCAGAATGCCTAGGCAGCTCTTCTATTCATTTTTTGATTGGGTTATTTATTTTCTTTTTGTTGAACTTTTTGAGTTCCTTGTCGACTTTGTATATCAGCCCCTTGTCTGATGTGCAGTCTGAAAATATTTTCTCCATTTCAGTAGTCTTTGTTTTAGTGATCATTTCTTTCACAGACTTGCACAGTTTTTAAATTATCTCAGTATCTTTATGCAGGATAGGTAAGCTCATGTAACCAGATGCTAATCAGTGAAATTTAGGCCATTATTAATTATTTTATAGGGGTTATACTACATGGAATAGTATTAATGAAGTGTGACATGTAATGTGTTTGTTTCCTTTTGGCTTATTTAAATATGTCTGTGATTCCCTCTTCCACCTCCTCATAACTGAAGTCCTATTCACATCAATAAAGTGGAATGATATATTCATCTAAATGATGCATAGTAAAGTAATAGGACATCCTTTTATTGCTCACTCATATACCAAGTTAATGTTTTTTATTCCATAGTAGATGTCACTCACCTTAGCTCATTGTAGATTAGGAACCTTAATTAGCACCTACTCTGTTTAGGAAAAGGTGTGCGGTCAGAACTCAAATGTCATTGAAATTGCTGAATAGTTGCTATGTTTTATTTTTTACAGACTAGAGAAAAAAATACCACCCACTCTAATATTTTTGGAGCTGCATTTTCAGCCCAGAGCTGATTATTTTAGCTCAACTGTAAGTTAAGGTTTTTGAAGGAAACAATGACACAATCTTAATTACAATGATTCTGGCAAGCAATGTCCCTGTTATTCACAGACATCTTTCTTATGTCCAAGTTTTCTTAACCTCCTCAGACTTCACTTTCTTTGTAACTGCAAATTTACTATGCAACTCTTTCTGACTGTTTTGAAATTGGGAGAGGTCAGCCAGTGTCATGAAGCCACTAGGATCTCTCTGGATCTCCTTCTGCTCTGCCATAGTGAGTTTCAAAACAATTATATCTGTGGAATAGAAAGAAAGGGAAGAGAAGAGTAGGAAATGAGAAGTGGTATGGAGATTATAAGTCTTTACTTTCCATCTTTGATGAGATTCAGTAGCACCATGCTCCACCCCACCCCCCCTTTTGACCCTGTGTAAGTCTACACAGCTCTAAGATTCTGTGGTGAAGAATTTAAGTTGTTATATCTTTCTATTTTTTTAAGCCTAATTGTTTTGCATAATGCTAAATGTAAAATATTTTCCCTTTGTGATTTCTGCAAATCAAAGCATATTAACAAAAATATTATTTTTTGAGTCAGAATAATAAATAAAAATTGGAGAAACATTAATTTGAGTGAAAGGAAGAAATTTGAGTTCAGAAGAAGGCATAAATGAACTAGAAACAGAAGAAAAGTGACTCTATTCAAAGACCCAAAGAATAAGAGAAGAAAGGAAAAAAGGGAACTCAAAGATTGATATTAAGTATAACATTTATATATAAGGATTCCTTGTCTTATAAAAGAATCTTATAAAATCTTTTCCCTATGAAATTTAAAATTAGATTCAATTTATATAGCTTTGATTTAGTCTACACTTTAAAGAAATGAACTGTGAGCTTTAGAAAGTAATCCCAAAATATATACACCAGAGAAAATTACCTTCTAAGCTTCAAATTCTTCATATACAAAGTGAAGGCACTAGGGAATTTCTCAGACATTTTTTTAAGAATCTATGAAATTTAAAAAAAAAAAAACATGAAAGTTGCTGAGTTGCTACATTTGATTAACTTATACCATGACCAATTTTTTGTTTTATATTCTATTTATATTTGTTTGTTTGTTTATTTGAATGAAGCAGCAGTATTTTACATCCTTGATAATATTTTGACAGCACTGGATTACTCCCCTCAGGTGTCAATGGCCACAGTTTTTATAAAACAACTTTTTGATGGCTTTGACTGAATTATGCATGCTCAGTCCTACATCAGTTAACAAGATGGTTGTCATTGCTCAACGCGCCTTAAGCTGAATTTTCAACTGGAATATTCTTCTAGATTCTACTTTCAACTCTTTCTCTAAAGGTCTCATTCTCTAGTTAACTGAACAATGGCACTTCTGTCTTACTAACACAGAACTTTCTCCCATAACACTCCTGTTTAATGAAGAAAATAGAAATGAGCACCTTCTTGGTTGCCCATCTAATAATTTAAATTTGCTAAAAAATTAATCAAAATCCAACCAGCTTTGTTTTTCAACAAAAAACTATATTCTCTGCCATTACTAAATGGCTACATTCCTCTAAGTATTTTTAAAAGATGAATTATATTGATACCTCATGACTTTTCCTTTAGAATATGTTCATGGAAATTAAAATGGACCTTACTGTTCCCAAGATTTAAATGAAAAATAATCCAAAAGGGCTGATGGAAATGAACAGGAAACTTTGCTGATATTATCAGTATTCTAATTTTTGTTAAGGTTTTATTATTATTGTTATTATTATTATTATCATTATTAAATAAACTGTAACTGAAGAACTAACCCCCGAATAACTGTCTGCTACTTCCTCTACATCATTGTTTTGTGATGGCAACTAAAGGATATAGTACACAGCATAAGATTTACTGTGAATCATTGAAATATGTTTTTCTAATTTTTTATTGTAATTTTCCTACAGAGATGTTTCTCCAGTAATCATTTTCCTGTTTCAATGATCTTGATCATTTAAACTACCCTTCACAAGTGGGTGGGAGTTAGTTATCTGTTTAATAGTTCAACTAAAATGTGTGAAAAGAAAAGATAACTGGGTGATCAGAAATGGAGCCCCATGCTCTTTGGATGACCTGAAGTGACTTTCATTCATCATTTACAAACCCATATTCAGGAAGAAAACAATCTTCCTGACTTCTTCTCTAACTGGCAGCTAATAAAAGAATAACTTCTGTTTCTCTTTGTCACCCACCTCAGTAGTTGTTCTGAACCATGGGAGGGCACTCAGGTGGTAGAAGATGCTGAGTCTTGCAGCAGAGTCAGCATCACCTTTCCTTTCTGCACTTTGGAAACTCATTGTATAGCATGGGATGCCAAACAGCCTACAGCTGACTGGAGATCAACCCAGTCAAAAGTTAAATTTGAAGTGCTCTCTATCATTCATAATTTTTCCTCATTTGGCCATTTCTCTTTCATTATCATGTATCGGTCTCTTCTGTTTTTCAAATGATTTGTGATGCATCTTCTAAAGTAAAATGGAGATCTATTTCAAGATTTCTAAATGCATTCTGTATGCATTTTTAAAGGAGATGGGCAAGATAGAACATATTTCTCTTTGCCCTGATGATATCCCTGGGTGTCTTCCAAGAATCTTTTTGACCAGGTATACTAGATGAACCACAACATTGGCTATGGCAGAACCAGATTCACAAAGAAATGGAGAGAACAATAAGAAGGTGCATGTGGAGAAGTCTGACAGTTTGGTGGACTTGCTTTCATGTAATTTGACACATTAGTATTTTCAAACATTCACCTGCCAGTAAGTCTCATTAGAAATAAGATTGGAATATCAGTGTCACTAGCTCGAGTCTGGGTTTCTGTATCTTGAAAATAACTAGAAGTTAGAGCTAGAGGTGGTAAGCATGAAACTATTCCAGGGATTACAGTTCTGTCTCTAAATGAGCGTGCTCTCACTCTCTCTTCCCTCTGTCCCTGTTCTGTTTCTCTTATTTCTTCCCTCCCCACCCCTCTCCTTTCTTTATAGTGTTCTGAATTCATTAAATGGCATAGTGTAAATCGCTAGTAAACGCTAACCGCCCACTCTGTACTCAGTTACGCAACATCACATAGCTGGTACACAGAGACAAAAAGGGAAAAAGCACACACAGCCTTTACATTCAAAAGCTCTTGCATAATTTTACTTTTCCACAGCCAAAAAGAAAAAAAAAAAGGAAATAACAGATGGGGAAACTTGCAGTTTTTTTTTCCCTTTTCTTAGACTGTTGAGAAGGGAGTTAGTTAACACCCATGACCATTTCTAACTGCCCAAGGCTGCAGCAAAACATCCCATAATCATCAGCACCTTAACTGTCTCTAAAGCAGGTTTTTGTGACTCTCTATCTCTATTTCCCAGGTAATATAAGGCTAAAATTATTCGAAGGTGTTTACTACTAATTTGGTTTGCACTTATTTTATAAAAAATCTACCACACTTAAAGTATGAAATGAATTTTAAAATATTAAAGGGTAAGAAAGATGGTCGTGTATGTGTGTGTGTGTGTTTTCATTTGAAATGTATCCCGATGTAATATTTATGTAAAAAGAAAGTTATATAAGCCCTGTCTTTTTCTTTTTTTTACTTTGGGAGCTGTAGAAAGCTCTAATGTGTGTGTGTGTGTGTGTGTGTGTGTGTGTGTGTGTGCGTGTGTTTCTTGTGATAAAGTACATTCAGACCCGACATTTTAATGAAAGAGAAAACATCTAGATGTTACAGCAGAGACACTTAATTTAAACTCCCTATAGAATTTATCCCCTAAACAACAGTTCATTTAGGAACCTGTAGTTTCTAGAATTCTCATTTAGAACATGTCATACTATCTGAAATGTGTTCAGATTCATCTTACTGCCTTTCCTTGAATTTCTAAATATATGATGAAAGTTGATTTCTTCTCCTTTTTGTAGCCCTTCACCCCTGCCTCTACCCTCACCATACACACACACACACACACACACGTGCACTTTCATTGGATAAACTCCCATCCCTGATTCATTGGGAACACAGTGAGATTTGAGTGACGTTGATCAATCTTCCCTCGCTGCTATAATATTTTGTCTCACTTAACTAATGTCCTCTGGAAACCAATCATATAATGAAGTATATTGGAGGATTTTTGGTTTGGTTTTGTGCTTCCTTTTAAGTTACTGCTTATTAAATAGGTATAAGTAGATAGAAAATGATAGCACAGCACTAGACATTACTAGATATCTGCTGAAAAAAGTAGGATCAGGTGGCAAGGGGTTGTGGTAATTCTGATAGTTCTCAAAGCAATCAAAGGTGAAAGGAGAGGGGATGGAAATGAGTAGAATCTGTTGAGGAAGGCACTTATCTCCCTGTGTTGATATCGTAGCATTGCTTTTTAGATCATACTTTGCTTTTGGATAAGACCATATTAAATTGGTTCACCTGGTTTTATTGAAGGTATAAGGTGAGTTTTTCCATTACTTTTGAAAAAGATCCAGGCTTTTTCCCAGTTTTGTTTAACTTTCTCTTGTGTGTTGGCAATTGTATTGAAGATCCCTTTTATATGGAGAAATCTGGTGCATAAAGATAAAAATCAAAGCCAGGGGACTTTTGTCTGGTTTTTCAGGTTTCATTGGCAGAATGAATGTGTGACAGAGTGATCAAAAACATTGGAACAATTAATTGAATCTAGCTGTGTTTATGATGATATGGGAACACCTTTTGTTGTCTTAAGATGAATAAAGACTAAGCTATTAAATATGTTTAAAGAGGCCCTCCCTGGTGGCGCAGCGGGTTAAAGCACTGCACTAAGAAGCTGAAACCACTTGCGCATGAGTTCGATTCCCGCCTGCCCCGGAGGTGACATGGCGCGGCAGACCTCTCCTGACCCGCCCGCTGCTCCCCTTAGCAGTGTACTTCATCGATCTGCCTGTTCTGCTCCCCACTCTTTGTCTCTGGTGAAGTCTTTCGCCACCCCTGAGTCTCTGGCCTGTACCCCAGTTCTGTATGCACAAATAAATAAATCTTTAAAAAAAAAACAAAAATTACCCACTCTCCTTTGGAAAACAAACAAATAGAAAAACCAGCCAACTAGGCTTTCCTAAATAAGGCACCCACTTAATCCAAAAGTTCCTTGCTTTTTGTCTGCAACTTGTCTACAGAAGTTTTCTTATCCCTGGCTCTTACCAATGGAATACTTCCATTTCTGGTTTGGCACTACCTTATTCAAATAGATTTTTGCTCAGGTAACCTCTTAACATTTAAACCTTTGGTTTAGTTTATATTTTAGCAATTTTCACTGCTCCCTCCCTCCCCCCCCCCCAGTTGTGACAACCAAAGATGTCTCCTGTCAATGCAATTCCAACAAAAGTATCAATGACATTCTTCAAAAAACTGGAACAAACACTACTGAAATTCATATGGAAACACAAAGGGCCCCAAATTGCTAAAGCAACCTGACCAAAAAAAAAAAAAAAAAAAA
>NW_004567104.1:38596249-38612994 GCF_000260355.1 Condylura cristata
TCTATATGCATAAATAAATAAATCTTTTAAAAAAAATGTTTAAAGAATATTACAAAATTTAAAGATTTATAAAGGTTGCTTTCTCTTTTTTTTTCTTTAAAAGACTAACAATAATAGATTTGTTTCTGAAAAAAATAGTGCAAATTGGTCTGAATATTCTAATCTTTAACCAGGCAGTCGTACTCACATGTATAATTTTTCTAAGTGTCTCTGAACACATGTCAAGACTAAGTTTTGATTCCAAATGTAATTTTGTATGTATATACCTGATTATCAAAATGAATTCTGCACCATGTAAAATTCATTCTTTATAACTTAACACAATTAATCACCTATAATCAAGTGCTTATTTTGGCTGTGTAGTTCTATATACAGGAAGTCATTTAGAGTACCCTCATGTTCAAATAGGTTGCCTATGTTTTAAAAGACAACTTAGAACTCCCTAGAAGAGCATTTTCGTGGTTGTCAAAAACAGTTGTAGGAATCCAGTTGTAAATGAAACAGAAGAGAATGTCTTTGAGCAAAAGGTCTTTGAACTTTTTTCCTGCCTCAGTTTCTCAGAATAACTTCCATTTTGACCTTTCAATTGACTTTGCAACATCCAATGGATACTGGATAATTCTGTTTAGCCCCCATTTTCATAGTACTGGGAACATATAGGCTACTTCTGGTCTCTCGTCTGCATTATGGGATTCAAGCTTAGAAAGGCTGGAAGATTTAAGTTTGCTATTCCCAGAACATGCAAAAAGTTGGGGAGTTTTAAACATTTTCTAATTTCTCCGAAGCCCTACACAACTCTTTCAACCTAGTATTTCTTGCTGTTAGCAATAGCAACTGATATATGTATTTTTAAAGATTAATTGGCCCTCCCTGGTGGTGCAGCGGGTTAAAGCACAGCACTAAAAAGCTAAAGCCACGTCAGCATGAGTTGGATCCCCATCCCGGAGGTGATCTTCCTCTCCTGTCCCACCTGCTGCTCCCCTCAGCTGTGTACTTTGTCAGTCCGCAACGGATATTTTTTAATATGGCAACAAGAACCTGTGCCTGGCTTGCCTATTTGAACAGAATCACTCTAGGTATACCCTTACACATGTTAGCTGCTTCATTAATATTTTACCATGTTTTGGTGAACCAGAGAGGCACTTTTCTGTGACTGTCCAGTCATAGCGCTTGTACCACTAAGTCATGTAAATAATAAAAGGGTAAGTAAAAGAGGATATAGAACTCTTCAACTTTCAGCAACAGAGAGATCATCCAGTTTCCTAAGAAAGCCCTTCTCATCTGTCTTTACTAAAGTAGCAAATTGCAGAAGGCAATTTTACACCTTCCCTAGAGGTTCTTTTTTAATGGTCAGAACAGAACAGATCATTGAATAATTTAGGAAAAAACAATTTTTGGCCAGCTACTTTGGCGCTCCTCTTTAGTTTTATATGCAAATGTGACATATACTTAGCATTCTGGTTCTCAAATATACTCCTATTGCACTCTGCCACAGGCTCTTTTGAATCTTGGCTTGTCTCATCTTCTCTGGACAAGTACTTTTTTAGCCTTTTTTAAATTTATATAGACCCTGGGATGATGACTGTAGACAAATTTTATATAGAGTTCTTTTATATAGTGTTTCATTACTTTTAGTTCAGTACTTCCAGATCTTTCTAACTCAGTTTGGCTTAAGTTAGTAATGCTGGATATTTTCAAGGCTTCATTCTTGTGGTAACATTGGAGGTGATCTCTGGTTAAGCTACCTGTGGCTTCTAAATTACAAAGATAGTGAAAGGACAAGCATGTGAAATTATTGATTATTTTTATCAGGTAGCAATTTATTAAATTCAAATTATATAAAATTCAAGGGTTTTGTTGCCCCACAGTAGAAGCTTTTTAAATATTAATTTGAGGTTTGTTTGTTACTCTGTGTTTAGCATAAAAAGTTTTGATTTTAAAAGATTTCAGTTCATTCGTTCCATTTGTCTATCAGGACTTGGAATAGAATACTGTACGTTTATATATATATATTATATACACACACTCATGATGGAGGATAAGCCAGTAACTCACAACTCCTGAAACCAGGGGTAAATAATCCATAGTTGTTTTCCCACCATTGTCACAATATTTATATCCCAAACATAAGTAACAAGAAACCAAAAACTAGGAGAAACCAGTTTGTTTTTATTTACAAAATGTTTAATCAAAAGTACAGTCAAGTTCAAATGGAGCTGCAAATCCTGGTGGTTCACAATGGTTTGATTTATTTTTTTTAAACAGACCATGGATAATTAACCATAAAACATAACTTTCTCAACACAAGTTACAGTGAATTGCAGAAACGGGCAGCAAGTTACTCACAACTGGTTGCAACTGGTTACAACCCTTAAACATTCAGGCAGTTACAAAAGCCACTTTCTCAGTTCACAGTTAAATTCCACTCCCAAAGGGAAGATCCTTTATTTTTTTTCTATAGTGTCACAAAGTCAGTGTCCCAAAGTAAGACGTAAATGGGCTATTTTCTATGATTGCCATTTTGTCCTCCATTTATTAACTACTTGGCATTGATGGCCCTCTTTTCATTTCAGGATGTTTCACCATCAGTAACTGGATATTCCTCACAACGTTGCTGTCTGGTAAGTAATTATCATTATCTTTAAATGGCATTTCCAAAATATAGAGGTAGAAAAAATGTCAGATATATTTCTACCAATCTCCAAAAGGTTGTGGTGAAAGTACGCCTCAAGTATTCAATTTAGGTGGGACAGATTTTGACATTGGTGAAGAAAACATGGTTCATATCCTGTGTTTTAACCTGAAATGCTATCATTTAGAATGATAAGAAACATGACCCGAAGAATCTATTATCACTAATTTGGAAAATATTTTACAATGATTTTGCTGTAGAAGGTTGAAAATAGTCAAAGATACATTTGAAGACTTTCAAAACATGTGTACAGCTAAAGGAGACACCCAAGTGTGTAGGGTGATGGGGTGACAGTGGTCACTTCTGTTTGCCACTTGCAACAGTGCTTTGTCATTAAGTAAACCAGCACAAAATCCTCCAAATTTTTCTCTATGATCTGCTATAAATTTGAAATGTATTTGCCTTGTTTGGATCCTATTTAAAATCATACACGGTTACTCTGCGTGTACCCATTAACAGAAGGGGGAAATGCTCTTTGCTAGTTAAAGGTTAGGGAAGAGACCCAAAGTTAGAACTCATGTGAGCCTAGATTTGAATCTTTGGAGTCAGCGTCTTCCACACTGAGAATTTAAAACGAGGCTTTAAAATATATCTACAAGGTTGGTGATGTGGCTATCTAGAATTCTTGAGAATTCAGTGGTTGGGAGGAGAGTGCAGGTTAAGACTGATGGTATATTGGTAGAGCATCATCTTGTCAGATAGTACCTCAAAGCACTGAGTTTGTTAGAAGTTGGCCCCCATTGAAATACCTGGCAAATATTTTGGAGAGGGTAGAAGAGACAAAGGGTTAGTTGCCTGGCATCTGACTATATTCTGCCTAGCTCCAGCCAGGCCTGTTTAGTCACGATCGTCATATTCATCCAAACCTTAACAGTTACACTCTTGATTTCACTTTATATAATGTGTATAAAGTGAGGAAAATAATCTCTTGGGATAATAAAGATAGCTTTCTGAGAGGGACTTTCCATATCTGTTGCACATAATCCATAGTTGTCACCGTATTTTTGTTTCTAATTCTGTTACACGTTTATCTCTGTTTCTCTGAACATGTAAAGGCCATAAGCCTTTAGGATTGTAACTCCCTCTCCACTCCCACTCCCAAGGTTTATTTGTTATGCTGTCCCAAAAGAAACTCATATCAATGTGTCAAGAGCTCAGGGGACAGGCTTATTTGGTAACTTTAATTTGTCTCTGCATTCATAGCAAAATGATCTCATCATACAACGGCCTGAATCGCACACTCTTTCAGACTTGCACCGAAGTCAGTTCCTCCCCTGTTTCTATCCAAAACACAGAAAGCTCTTTATGTTTCTATGATCAGATAAAATCTGTATTGACGTTTCTTTGCCTGTGGGTATATTTCACTTCTAGGTAGAAAGATTTAAACTATCAGGGCAATGCTATGTGTTTGCAGTTTCTCTGTTTTAGTAAATGAAAAGCTCCTTGGGAAAGGAAAGTGCATCTTATCCACTAATGAATAAATATTTATTTTCATTTTAAAATGATACCTGCTCATTAAAAATAATTTGGAAAAACACATAGCAGTGAAATGAAGAAAAAGTAAAGTAATTATTTCTATAATTTAAATCTAATCGTTAATAACCATGTGATATATTTCCTACTCTCATTTTCCCTTGAGGACATATTACTTAAAACATGCTGGTATCATATTTTCTATATAATTTCATGTCCTGCTTTCAAAATTTAACCTAAAAATTTTATGTGTAATTACAGAATTCCAAAAATCATTTTAAATAATTACGTATCATTCCCAAAGAGGTTGTCTACTTACTCTAACTATCCAACAAAATCATTTTTTGTCTTTACTTTTTACACATCTAAATATCTTGTATGTAAAATGTAAATTATTCTGAATAAAGAGTAAATGAATGAGAATTAAAGTCAGTATATGTGTTAAAATTTATTGTGAAAAATTTCCAACATGTGAATGTAGGCAGATTATGCAATGAATTCCCCAGGACCCACCACCACCCTGCTTGCACAATGACTAACTTGCAGCCAATCTTTTTTCCTTTCCTACCCATATGTTATCTTGAAGAAACCCCCAAATGTCCATGACACTTAGTCCATCAGGACTTCTTTACATGCTAGTGTTAAAATCATTCAGTGAAATAGTTCTAGTCAATGTATGGAAGTATTTTCCTTCTGAATATACTGCCATCATACTTTCTAGAATGTAGCAATTGATCATAAAATCTCATCGGACTGTTACATAAGTTTTTAGTCACATCTGTAAGCCAAAGAGCAATTTTGTTGACCAGAGAGACATTTCACATGTTTGGCTAGATTTCCTGAGAAACTAAAGTATTTGGAGAGGGAAGGGCATTTCTTTTTTCACTTGACTCAAATTTAGGATGATACTTTGCACGCCAAATCTACAAAGCATTAAATAAACTCATTACTGTATGCAAGGGATTTTTATACACTTCTGTGCCTGAGGTGAAAAAGAAAAGTCTTCTGAATACTTAGAAGTACAGCATGACTCTCGCAAACCCTTAATAGATAAACATGGTAAACTTACCTAAGCCAAATGTAGCAGTGGACTTAAATGTTCATAGTTTGTTAAGATTTATTGATAGAAACAAAAGGTTTCTTCCTAAAGAGTCACTTAGGATATCTGAAAAGGGAGAACTTATATCTTTAGTCTGGATGTTTTTCTTTTTAAAGCACTATGTTTGGAGACTAAGGGTGGGAGGAGAATGTGTGTTGCAGACAAAGGGCATGCACTCCCTATATACTTGTACATGTTGCTCTAGTGTGTTCTAAAAATATTAAAAGAAACCTCTATGAACCAGCTTTTCATGGCTAGCCTCTCTCCTTTGTACAGAGTTCCATTGGTAAGAACTGCTTTGTGCAAATGAGTCTCTCCATAGAGGGCCGGTAGTTCCAATTTTGTCCTGCCTCCCAATCTTTGAATTGCAGGTCAGTGACTGTGTAGTGGCACTGTGTTGTCCAACAGGTGTATTCCAGTTATTAGAAATTCAGGTTGTGAGTATCTGAAACATACTGCATCGGTATAAACTGAATTTATGTGTTACTCTAGTCTATTTAATCTTAGGAACACATTTTCCATTGGCCTCGAAAGTGAGTAGCTAGAATATTGATGTGTCTAACCCGTGGCATACTAAAAAAAAAAAAAAAAAAAGAAGAAGAAGAAGAAGAAAGAGCTTCTCCATCACATTAAATCTCTAGAAAAATATGAGTGTTTACAGTATGGACACATACAAAATATTTCCAGCCTAAGGTGGTAGAGCAAAGTGTATGGGGGAAAAAAAAAGAAAGAAGAGAAATGACATAAGAAATATACTATCCCAAGCAAACAGAAAGCATCTGTAAAATTTGCCAGACTGGATGGTACAAACCATATAAACTCTTTTTTTCCTTTCCATTTTTTTTTTCCTTCAGTCTTTTGATCATTTGTATTTCTCTTTTACTCTCTCCTGGCATTATTATCATTAAACTGTTCCCAAAAGGTCAGGAACATGTCTGATAACTTGGCATTGAGGCAGGCGTCCCAAGGAAAGCTAGATAGGCAGGAACTATTCACTATTTTAAGGGCTGCAAGGATATCCTATCATAAATCACAATGCTCATGTTGTAAAACAACTAAAATTTTCATCATTATTAAATTGAAATAATTGAACTGAACGATTGAATTACAACACAGCTGCAAATAAAAACCTGTCTTCCATTTTTCCTGCATTTTTCTCAGATGTGATATTGGATTATGGGGCTCATGTCACATAAACCTAGAATATAAACCACCTTTTAAAGAGAAGGAGAAGTTTATCTGTCCATGGTTGTTTCTAGCCCATGTATTATACATTGCACCCAAGAGAATCATCAGTGAGTGCCTCATCATGATAATGACTGCAGTTGTCGTTATTGATGGTGATGAGGAATGATGATGATGATACTGCTTGCTTTTTGGAAGATGTGTGAGACAAGTCTTTATACTTGACCTTTGGATCTGGTGCTTGTTCAGTTGATGTTGCCTTTGTGACATTTTGTATCTTCAAGCTACATATATTTCTTGTAATAAATTAGTTTCCATAACCTCTACCTTTATCTCTTTAGTTAAGTTTGGAATCATGGTAGATGATTCTGCTTATATTGGGCAGGAAATCCTTTCTAAATTCTCCCACCAAGTCAGATTTTCATTTTAGACTTAACAACAAAGATAATTACAAAAAAATAAAAAATGGTATGTCACATAAACAAATACATGCTTTATGAAGTTGTCATATTTTCAGATAAATTTTTGGACATATGGAAAACTATTACACACAGCTACTAGAAAATGATGGGGATTATGGTATTCTCTTATGGATATAACTTGGGTAATTCTGCTTCATCTGGACTGGTAAAGGAAGGGTGTAAATCCCACTCCTGATATAACTATCCAAGGTTATTTTGCAGCCAGCTTGGTCCTTTCACATTGGAAATGCTGAGGGAAAATCTTCAGTTCTCCCCCACTTCACCCTAAACAGGCTATTGTACAAGTTTTTTGGACAGAGTAGTTTGCTTTCTGGACTCTTGATGGCCACTCTGTGAACTGACCATTAATGTATTTGTGGGATAGGGGTCTTTAACCTCTGACTTCTGAGTCTAAAGACTTTTATAATAAATTAGTTAAGCAAATTTTAGCCCTTAACCTTTTCTCTTTCTTTCTCCACAAACAAGTTGATTGGTTAATCATTTCTTGTTTATTTTTATTATTGTTGCACATAAAGCAGGAAACAGGAAAGACTGTAAGAGCAAATTACAATGTGGTATATTTGCATTTTCTCTAACTGTTCTCATTTTCTAATGTTTGAACACATGAAAAACTGTAACTGAAAATAGATTCAGTTTCATCCAGAAAATGGCAGAGGAGAAGGAGGAATGCAGTCATATTAAGTGATGGATATCAAGCACAAGTTGGCACAACTAAAATACCAATCGTTCAATCCACTCTGGAAATTTTGATTTCTGAGTTCCCTTTGATAATAATGGTCCAGAGGTAAGAAAACGAATACTTTTGAGACTCTTAGAGGGCTAATCCTCTGAGGACATGATGGGTTTAGCAGGTTCTTAAGATCTGAAGGTACTTCTGGGTTGACTTGTCCAACCCTTACTAGAATCAGAATTCACAAATAAAAACCAGCGACAAAGTAAATCGTTAAGCTTGTATCTAGGTAATTCCTTCAATAAACTTTTTATGGTGCTTACTATGTGACAGGTAAATCTGAATTAATTTCTTTTTCTTCCTTCCTAACTTCTTTTATTATTTCTACATTTTTACTTAAGCAAGAAAAAACAATCTCCTTATAGAGTCATAACTGCCCTCTTCATATGTGTATGTAGCCAAAGATTCCATCGCTTCTAGGAAATCTGGTTGTCAACCGGTGATCTTGCCTTTGTCTTTTCTCATAGTTCTGCCTGTGGCGCCTGTCACTAGCAGTCAAATAAGGACAATTTTACCATTCTCTCCTGCTGCTCTAATTTTTTTTTAGTGCCGGTACATGAATTTGTTATTCTTTATAATTCTCTTTGAAGTTGGAAATCCAAGGGGAATCTAAAACCGACCAGATGTTTCTACTGCTGGAGAGGGAAGAGACTAAGGATTAAATTTAACGAAAACTTGGTCTCTAGGAAAAGAAAAATCATTTCATCTGGAAATCATCATTAAATGTACTCATATACTACATATCTGTTACAAAATTTGTCAGATATGCTACATATCTGACATTTGTACTGTTCCTTTGTAGATAATATCACCTATCGATTTTCTACGGGGAAGAATCATAAATTTTGTGGATAAACTTTGCTCAAGCCTATTTCTCTTTTGAAAATTTTAGTTCTGAAGATTTTGGTTAAAGTTCTAGTTTTGTTGTTGTACATATTGGCCTCATGTGTTTTCCAGTGAAGGCTTTCTAGTGTTATTGTTGTTGTCTTTGTTGAAGGATCACTCTCTTGTCACATCAGGATGGGAAGCTAGTTCTGCAAACTGTTCCAAGAGGGTGAGGTCAGTGTAGCAGCCTGTGGTTAGAGAGGGAAGGAAAGGGCAGTTGCCAAAATGCTGAGCCTTTGTGGAGAACTTCTTCCCCTTGGAGATATGGAGATCAAAAACAAGACCAAGAGTAATAAAGACCTTGAGGGTGAAAAAGGAAAGTCTGGCATCCTTATAAAAATTCAGCTGATGCTATAAGCAACATGACTAAACCTTGGAAGATGGAAAGTGGTAGGGAAAGTTAGGCCCATAAAACACAGGAGAGAAAGGGCCATTTGTAACAACTTTCATGGGGCCTCTCAAATGGGTGTGCAAGGCACAAGAGGAAACAAAGACTAAAAAGTGAATTAGAGAGAAGTCTGAGAAGCCAATCATAATGGTTTGGTGATTTGCTCAGGAAGTCACAAAAGCATTGACTGCAGAGATGGAAGTTTTACTTGCTGTTCAGCATTTGTGCCACTCTCATCTTCCGTTGCTCTCAGGATTTCCCAGGGTCTCTCTAGGTTTCCTGGTGTAGAGACATCCATGAATGACAACTTTCCACCCCTTACCTTGCTAAGTGGAGTCAATGTTTGGAAACATTCCTCACACCTCATAAGGGATGAATACTTACAACTTAAAGTTTCTGTTGCCCCAGCTTACTTTATTTTTAAATAGAAAATCTGAGTTCTCAATAATTATATTAAACAATTTAAGTAGTGTGTATCAGTTGCATATACCATTTTCAGCTTTTTTTTTTTTTTTTTTTTGAAGCTTTCATGAGAGAGTAGAAGGAGAGACAGAGAGGAATCATGCAGCAGCTGATTCACTTATTTTAAGCAGCTTTCCACATTTTAAAATATTAAAAATTCAGGTCCTGGAACATTGGGTTATTTGAATGTTCTGTGAGGATTTGAAAAAAAATATTCTTTAAAAATCATATGTTCTACATTCAGGGACCTGGATTTTCAATTTAGTCCTTAAAAAAAAAAAAACAGGTTGAAACAGGGGAGTGTCAACCAAAACACGTTCTCTTCTTCTTGTTCAACTATTACTACTACTTCTACTATCATCATCATAACCATCATCATTATATAATTTGTGCAGAGGGTATGAAAAGCATTTATGTTGGTCTTACTGCTGACTGGGCTTAACCTAATAATCCAAGACTTGGAACTTGGTGTTTCAATAAAGGAAACACTGTTTGAGGTATTTTCCATTCAAACCAACAGCAAAAGTTTTTAATTAACACCATCAGAAATTAATGGGCTAAATGCAGGACAGGCTTCCTACATAACCCACGACTAGGAACAAGACAGCAAGAGGGACCCATTGTGTATGCTTGTATTTTATAATGTATTTTTATTTACTTACTGAAGCAGAGTCCCAGCTGCACATTCCATGGCAGAGCCACAAGAGTAAAACCTGCAGAGGACTGCTTCTTTCCAGCAGTTTCATTTTGCTCACTGATTATTGTCCTGAGTTCTTTGTGATTGTAATTGGTTAGAAAGTTTGAAATTAGCAAGTCCTTGTCAGTCCAGGAAAGCTTTGAAATCATGAGGCTTGATACAGCTATCAAGCCTGCAGAAGCCTAATGGCTTGTTGGGTTAAGAGCCTCCGGGAGTGAGCACTCTCCACCCGTCCTCAGGCTTTGCCCCAATCACCATTCACCACCCTCTGGAGTTCCCTGTCTTGGAGGATGGCTTTGTTTGAAGCTCTTTCTTTTCCATCACTAAAGCCTATTTCAGATGAACAGATTGTGAACGGGAACTCAACGGGGTGGGGGAAGTGAGTGCAAACAGGGAAAGAGGTAAAATAGAGAAGAAAAAGAGGAAGGAAAAGCATTAAAACAAAAAGAAAGCAGGATATAAGATGGAAAGTGATTTGTAAATATGACTGTTTCGCTTCTGTGCAACTGGATTGCATGTCCAGGACAGAACTCACTAAAACAGCCTAAATGGCCCCTAGGCTTATTTTTTTTCCCCCTCAGATTATTTTTAAAGTCTGGCCCAATCATTGTTCAAAGGCAAGCCGCATATGCTCATATAAGGGACTACTATCTACCCACCACTACTGTCATACATTTTCTGGAGATTAGTAATAGATTCCTTCCCTTTATACATTATATGAAAAGAATGAAGTGTTTATCAACTTTTCTCCTGGACCATAAAAGTGTCTATTGTTTAACCTTATGTTCAGGGTTTATGAACCAGATTTCTCCAGAAAGCACCTATGCTGCTTGGGCGAATTGCAAAACAACCTTTCTTTCAGTGGTATAGCAACACAGAGCTGTTTAAGCAAGGTTAACTAAAGTTGGTATTGTCAACTATGATGACATGTTTATAGAAACAGAGTATTTCTACTTATAGAAAAGGTTTTAAATTTCTATAAATTTCATGTTGAAAGTCTTCAAACTTAATACATTTAAGTAGAAGCTTTAACATTTCCTATTTCTCCTCTTCATTAATGTAAAACAAAGCAATGCAAACCACTACAGTGACAACATTTATAGTGTCATCAATTCAATATGTCAGGGACATTTTCAATAGCCCAGTCATGACAAAAATGATGCAAAAATACATCCCCATTTTGGAAAATGTTCCCTAAAGCAGTTCAAAGGAGCTTAGAGAGAACAATATAGATCAATTTCTAGAAGATGAAAGAATATGAGAATTTTTATAGAACTGCTAAGGATTTGACCTTGACATCATAGACAAAAAAATCAGGTAACTGGATTAGCAAATCATCTTTCTGTTTCTTAGCTTGATGAGTCAGAATTTACTGTCACAAAATCTGATTTTTTGCAGGACTCAAACACTTTACATGGAAAGTAGTAAAAAGAACATCCTTTAATGAATGCTAGATCAAATTGTACAGTATGTTAGCCCCACCCTATAAAAGTCTTTCAGGCCTCTTAGCAAATGTGTCTGGCACCCCACTGTGGTCCCTCAAGCAACTCCAGGTTTCAGCTACACTTGAAGCAGTTCTCTGTAATCCCTGATTCCCACCTCCAGAATGTCTTGTACATTCTGCCCAAGATCTTTCTAATGCTGGGAAAGCTCAATAAATCCACACTGAACTTTGGTGGATGGGGGGAAGTGAAGAGGGGGAGGGGAGTAGCTTAATGTCCTGGGAGCAACTCCCCATCTAAAGTGATTCATGGGGAAGTCTTGTTGGTGCCTCTTTTCAAGACAGAAATCAAAGATTCATCATATCTATCATCAGCACCAGGAAGAGTCCTCCTTTTTAATTAAGTATTGAAGCTCTGGAACACACACATAAATATAAGCATTTCAAAGTACTTTTTTGTATCTCCAAAAAGTGTCCAAAATATGGATATTGAAGACGAACACTCTAACACTACAAACCTCCTCCACATGATCACCATACCAGTTTGGACGGCAGGAGGTAAACAATGCGGAATGGTCCAGAAAAAGATACCTTAATTTTCCAGATAGTTTATTTTGGCTCCATAGGATTACTGATGTTGTGCATTAGCTAAATTCCTCTGGATTATTTTTTCCCCTTTTTGGAAAATACCTCAACATTTATTTCAGGAAGATAAACCATTGACAATTACTGAATTTGTTTCCCCCCAAAAAAAATCCTATTTCAGAAGAAAAGGTGTCACGAGTAGAAATATAAGACTAGAAATATTTGAAAACATTTGCTTCAAAATAAGTCAACTATCTGATCCACCAGTTTCTAAAGAGGACTTATTTGGGATTTGTCCTATGCCTTCCAGCATAATTTTCTAAATGCCTTTGTCTTTTCTGTACTGGGGGTTGATCAACTTTCTAAGAAACTCTTTCCTCCATTACTGTCATTTTCAAGAAAAGATAGCTCTATCTTGAATGGTCCAAACCAAAACTCAGAAACAGGAGTCATAATGGTTAATGCCATGTTCTGCAGAGTGTGTTAATGTACAATGTGTATTTTGGCACACTCTGTGAGGATGGATATAGATTCCATCTGGAAGCCCAGTGGTAGCTGAAACACCAAGAGTTAGCTCTATCTAACCTAACAGAACCTCCTCTGGAACTCAAAATCCCTCCCAGTCTATGTGAAGTCAAGAAGGGCGGTACCGTAGCAAGAAAAAATTTGGGATATACTCCAAAATTCATGCATAAAAGTTCTATCTCCCAGTCAGATACAATTAGCAGGTGGAGACTTTGGGAGATAATTAGGTTTGGATTAGATCATGAGGGTAGAGTTGCCCTTATGGTACTAGCCTTATGTGAGGAAAGGAAACCAGACCTTTCACTTGCTGTCATGTGAGGACAAGTACAAAGTGGCCATTTAGAAGACAGATTGAAAACTCATACCAGAACTTCACCATGCTGGCACTTTGATCTTAGACTTTTTACCCCCAACGCTGTGAGAAATAAATTTCTGTTGTTTAAACTATTCAGTTTATGGCATTTCATTATCCAATCAGAGTGAACTAAGACAACTAAGCTAATGGAGTTAGTGAAGAGTAAATAAAACATCCCCCGCCCCCCAAAAAAAGGGAAAATTTGCTGTTAGAAAGCTATTTTTCAGAACGTGAACTCATATCAGATTTTTCATAAAACAGCGCCACAGGGTCACAAGTTTACCTACATATATGTTCAGATAGATGCATTGAGGTGCTCCATTAGCACTGTTTGGGGGAGACTCTAGTACTCATCTTTAGCCAGTATGAGTATATCTGGGCCTGGGGCTGTATATTCACCATTAGCATGCAAACTGTCATTGTATTTGTTTGCAGGGTCCATTTCCTTTGACTGTTTTGACTCTTCTAAATTGTTTAATTATCAGATAAAAATATAAGCTTTAGTCAAAATTTCCGTCATTGTTAGTTGCTTTGTTCCAAACTATCTTCTCTGATTGTGGCTGTTTCTATAACAAACAACTAGCTATTTACATTGTTGGCATCTGTGATTCCTTTCACCTTTCCTGTTAGATTTTGCTTACTCATGATGAAAGGATCAATGCTGTGGCAAAGCTTTCTTCTTGTAAATTCCAGGAGCACAAGAAGCCATCTAAAATCACACAATCAAAATTATAGTGTTCATAGCATATCTGCTAACATTCCTTGGTCAAAGTCAGTCGTATAATGAAACTCACAGAGAAGAAACAGGGATATATACCCCATACCAAAATTAACACACACTGTACTAACAGTTTCAGTAATGTCAGCTAGGAAAATGTATGGATGAATATAATAAAGTGAATGAATATGTATTTCTATATGAAGAATTAGGGAAAAGTCAATCTAATACATATAGTATTGGTTTGTCCTCAGAAAAAAATGAATTATGTAGCTGTATAAGCAACTTAAGAAGCCTAATACAGCACAAGGGACTCTTTAGATACAGTTGGTAGGACGTTTGCAATCACAGGATCTCTAACCACCCACCAGTGTTCTACATAGATTACTTTTGAGTTCCTCAACAGAGATAACCGCTGAATAAATAGAATTTCAAATAAAGCATGTCAGGTTAGAAATGAGAAGCCTTAGGTTCTATTCACATTTCATCTCTAAATAAGTGTGGAATCACACAATTGTACTAGTGTTACTGTTTTGTATTGTCATCTCTAAAATAAGAATGTTCTTTTCCTAGCTATTCATTTTTACTTTTATTATGAAAAACATACATAAGCATTGTGGAATATATAGAATAAACTGCAGCAAGATAATTAAAATCACCCACAATTATCCAGAAATAATCTCTTTTCAAGCAAGAAGGATATACCTTATTATGTATTTATACATAGTATCTATGCATCTATACGCCCATTTTATTTCTTAGTTTTCCTGTGCACACTGATTTGTATACTACGTTGTCACATTATATACTGCTAAATAGTCTTCAACACCACTGTAGTATTTGCTTACCATTTGTTTATATTCACCAACCTATGTTTAGAAAATATGTTGTAAAGTCTATTTTTTTAAGATGTATTAATTTATGCATACAGAACTGGGGTACAGGCCAGAGGTGCAGGAGTCCTGTGAGAGGACTCACCAGAGACAGAGTGGGGAGCAGAACAGACAGATCAATGAAGTACACTGCTGAAGGGAGCAGCGGGCAGGCCAGAAGAGGTCTGCCATGCCATGTGGATCACCTCCTGGGTGGGCGGGTTCAAACTCATGCTGAAGTGGCCTTAGCTTCTTAGTGCTGTGCTTTAACCTGCTGCACTCCCAGGGAGAGCCCTGTTGCAAAGTCTTTAAGAAAATATACTTTGAAAATAAAAATATACTCTCATGGTTACAATTATGGAATTTTAGAGACTGAAGAAAATGATTAAAATTCATAAAAGACTTCTTCTGCACCATGTCCTGGGCTTAGAACTTTATCTAAGCTATCTCATTTAATAATGTTTAACATCAGTGAGGCAGCTTGATGTTAAATTCTGTGGGCTATCGACAGAAATTTTAGTGGAAGATGAGACTGTACATCTTTTGGGCAGAAGATCATTGCTCTCTCAGAATAAGGTTCTACTGGTAAGTTAATGAGGATCATTAAAGGTGCCCTTAAAAAATAGTGGCATACTAAATATATTTTCAAAAATCAAATATAACCAAATTCATATTTGGATATTACATTTTAAATGAACCACCAAAGTTACCTTTCCAAAACAGAAATTTAATCATATCATTACTCATAACTGAAAATACTCCTTCATACTTACGAAATAAGATAAAACCAATTGTATGTCATTCCAAAACCTCCTATAATCAATCAGGCCTTTAGTTTTCTCCTCTTTAAGACTATGTGCTCTCTCTTGCAGGACAGATGTGAAATGGTTCATATGAATGCCTAGTACATTGCCTCTACACATGATAGGTCCTTAAGCCCTGGCAGCTAGGAATCACTTTGTCATCTCAACTTTGTTCTCTCTAGCCTACCCCATCACTGCATTTATTTTTCAGATCAAGTTAATTACTCTTTGTATTTTCATTGTCTATTTTAATGTGTAGCATATAGGAAATATACAATAAATATATCTGTAATAAATTAATGAATTATATTAGCTTTCTGAGGTCATTTATATGTTCATGCTCTCTAGACAAATTTAAAATACTCTTATGGAATTTATATTTTAAATAATTTCTGCATAATTGAGCATTTAATGACAGGATCTTAAGAGAGTTTCCTTTTATTGAAAGTTACTTCTTTTGTAATTGTTTTTCAGTACAATTTAATGTCATACATGAGAAATAATTGATCTGCAAAGTGTATCTGAAGACTTTTGACTTTAGAATTATTTACTTTCAACCCTTAAATGGAATCTTATTTATAATCACAAACAATGCTGCCTAGACCTTTAACATGGAGGCAAAAAAATACTGACAATCTTCTAGCTGGTTGGAGAGGTTTGCTCAGAAATGGTTATGCTCTCCTGTTGTCCTTACACTTTTTCTTTCCCTAAGATACATGTTGGATTTTTAGTTTTATGTGTGTTTTTCAACTCTTATTGGGAAAAAAAGAAGAGAAACTATTTTAGAGTGATGCTGATATTAGTTGATGATGCCAAAGCACCAACGAAGAGTGTATTTTTAAATTGAAATACGTTCTTATTTTCTTGTTTGTTGATTTTAATGCCAGTCTAAACATAGGAAGAAAAAAATTGAAATCTAAAAGATCAAAACCAGAGAACTAAACCTTCTTTTAAAATTTCTAGGCCATTATGAGGATATTACAGACAAAAGATTGTAAATGAAAAAATTTTTTAATCAGGTTGCTTTGCCTTTCTTTAATTACCTCAGAGTCGCTGTCAGGTATGAAAAAGAAATAGTCTCAAAATGAAGAGTAAATATAATTAAAATGTTTCCTTACGTTGACATATAAACTTCTTGTAGGCAAAAATCTGTATAAATTTAATGCTATCAAACATGGATTTAAAAGAAGGAATCAGAAAGTGGGCAGAGAGAGGTTTGATTTTTTTTATATAACAGTTTATTTTTACATCATTTGGTACATTTTTTTTTCCATCTCAATTGTAATCCCCGCGGGTTTCCCATGACCAAGTCACCCGTGTGCCATCACCATAATCCCGTGCACTTCCCTCCCC
>NW_004567104.1:38613171-38622842 GCF_000260355.1 Condylura cristata
GTGTTTCTCTTTTTTGGTTGCTGAGTAATATTCCATTGTATGTATGTACCACATCTTTTCAATCCAGTCATCTACTTTTGGGCATTTGGGCTGCTGCCATGTTTTTCCAATTGTAGATAAAGCAGCAATAAACATGGGGGTGCAGGTATCTTTTTCAATCAGTGTTTTTATGTCTTTTGGGTAGATACCTAGGAGTGGGATTGCTGGGTCATAGGAAAGCTCCATGTTTAGCAGTTTGAGGAACGAGAGAGGTTTGATTTTTATATGAGGAGACATAGAAAATGATGGTACATGAAATGACAATAAATCCTTAATTGCTTTTGATGAGAAAATTTTAGATTAATTGTATTTTTAATGCCACTATATAGCATGTACATGGCATGCAATAATCACTTTTTAAAAGTTAACTAATGAAGAAATGACACTGGGTAGGTCATATTTAATGGCCATAGACACAAAGTATTGGTAACAAAAATAAGTATCCAACTGATTCATCATCAAGATTGAATATTTATTGAACAACTATGTCAAATGCATTCTCTAGGTAGTTTAGGGTAGTGTTTAAAGCTTCATATTCTTGAACATGTAGTCATGTGGTCTCTGTGAGCCTCAGTTTCCTCCTGTTTAAAGATTTTGAAAGTCTGTCTTCAGTTCAAAGGACTATGGAGAGGATTACCTCAGATAATACCATAGTGTATTTGGCACAATTCCTGGAACAGAGTTAGTACACATTAAATTTTAGATATTGGTTATGTGTATTATATTAATTATTATAAACTGTATTGTTGTGAAGATATAATAAGTTAATACATGTTATTTCAGTGATGCCTAATACTTTATCTAAGAGTTCAACAACTTATGTTCACCAATTGGTAAAACCTGCAAAAAACAGTGAAGATTCATCCTAATAATAATTTATGAAGGGCATTAATGAAAAGGATATGTATTGAGAGGTAAAAATCAGTAATAATGAAGTTAGACTTTAGCTTTTAATGCTCCATTGAGCTCTAGTATGCTTTTCCCCATTTAACTCTTACAGTAACTATATGAAGCTGGTTTTATCCCTATTTACACAGGAGAAAACTGAGGCACAGATCGCCATGTAGGTTAGGACTGGGTCTAAATCCTCATTCCCAATTCTACATCTTGAGCTTTAACTGCTATGTTATTCAACATAGGCTATGTGCAGACCAGTATATAAGTATTTAGAAAGGAAAATGAGCACTGAGAACTGATCAGTTAAGGAAGAACTTCAAGGGAGGTATAGAGATTGGACCTCATGGGACCAAAATGTCCATTGTGATTAGGGTCTGTCTTCCTCCATTTGAATCTTCACTCCTCTGCTTACTTCTTGTGTGATCTTAAGCAAATGGTTACTATCTAAATGCCTATATTTCCTCATTTATAAAGTTAGAGCACTAGTAATACTAGCTGGTGGAGATGCTGTAATGAGTTCAGTGAATGTTAACTGATATCAATGCTGTTATTATTGCTGCTGTTGCTGCTGCTGTTGTAATTAATCACTGAAATACTTTGAGATTCCTCCTTCTTATGAGTTAGCATTTAATATTTAAGGAGAAGTTGTGAAAACATTAGAAGACTTAAAACATGTTTTTTTGACTTTTAACCCAAGAAGTATGTGTTAGCCTCACATGATGGGAAAGAAAACACATTATAAACCAAGGCTCCATTGTGCATTTTAGGTGAAAGATATTTAGTAAAGGGGTATATTTGCTGGCATCATGTGTCTTTTTCTGTTGCTTTGTACCTGTCCATTCATATCTCTCAGCCTCCTTAAGAAAACATTAAAGTCAAGTAAAAAATTATTGTTATTTTTACCTCTTTGGGACACATAAAGATTATTTTTAAAGATATGCATATAGAGACTTTAAAATAGAATCTTGAGAATGCTAAACCACAGCTTATGCTGTCACGTTTAGTCCATTTCATTAAAGAAGCAGTAATGTGCTTAGTAGCTAAATGTGTAGAAATCAAAAAAAAAAATAGTACAGTAACCTTATTCGTGAGAAGAATATGATAATATTCATTGACAGGGGAACTACAAGGAGCAATTATCCCAAGCTGTGTCTTTTAGACAATGCTGTCAGTTTTTCCACTTTGATAAGTACAGCTGGGTTTGTGATGCAAGGACAAGAAAATTCTATGTGGCTAGAAGACCAGGGCATTGGCTACCATATTAGTTATAAAAGAAGAAAAACAAAAGTATATTAAGGAAAGATGAATTTTAAAAACATTTCTAATAGGAACAATTATTGGCAGCACTTGATGGATTTGTTCTCTGCTACTGATCCCAGCAGAAGTGGTTTATCTGACACTGATTTTTTTTTTTTCTTTTTCAGAGGTCATTTGAAGCTATACCAAAACACTCTTATTTTTCTTAAGGGTGTGTGTGTGTGTGTGTGTTTATGAATGTGTGTATCTTAACACACACATTTGGACTATTTAACATCACTTTTGGACTATTCTGCAAGGCTGGATATTGTATTCCACATGCCTATAAATTAACAGACATGTCTAATACTATCCCAGGCCAAGAAAATCAGTTGTAACTCTGGCTGTTAATTTTTTACTTTTTTTCCTGTCTTTCTTCCTTTCTTTTTCTCTCTCTCCCTCCCTTATGGTCAGAGAAAGCTTAATTTCAGTATTCATGAGATAATTTGAGTTATAATGATTAACTTTACTTTCTGGTACTCATTTACCTTTGGCCCACACCTGTTTTTACTCACTCAGTATTGTATTTTCAAAAAATGTAAATCTTTGAGGTTAGGAATTAATAATTAAAAATAGAGCAAGCTACCACATGTGCATTTCCCCTCTGTGCTGGCTTTCTTTGCCTTTCAGAATACTCAACTGCAAACTTTATTGCATGGAAGTACAGTGCCTCTTTACATACACATCGAAGCTGTGTGAATTATGGAACAACTAGAATTAAAACTTGTCCAAGACCCCAAAGCCTGTTGTTCACAAAAGAACCTTTCTTGCCTGATTTAGAAAGTGTTTTGAATGATGCATAACTAAGTAGAGTAACTAAACAATTGCTTTTGAGCATCTGAAGCTTGCCCGTTAAGATTTCTATAGCCTTTTTCTTTTGCTTTCTGTAGTTTAAGAAGTGATTCATGTTCAGTATATGAAAGTTCTGCGTTCAGCCCCTTGAGCTTTTAGTGGAAGGGTCTTCATGAATCTAATAAGTAAAGCAAGTAATGTAAGAATGGTGGGCAGTTAAGATCATGTGAGTTTACATACCAAAATATTTCCCTAGGAAGAAAAGTTATCGCCTATAAATTTCAGTTTCCAAAATCAGATATTGAAATATACCTTAATTTTCTTAGGTACATTCAGAGTCAACATGACTGCAAACCACTTGTTCAGATACCACCTGGAACTTCACAGAATAGCACCAATACTTTCCCAATAAAAAAACCATTCTCTACCAATGGGGTGGATTATGAATACATTTTTACTAAGCGAAAGCATAGTCAAGTGCTAAATTTTACATGTTGCCCTGATGAGATATTTTCTATACAAATGAAAGACCAAAGTATATAAAACCTCAGGGTGCATGCCTGCGAATTACACTGTAGCTGTCATTTTGCATTTCATGGCTTTCAGGAAACATTACTAGTGAACCTGTCATTTAAGTCTATGGAGAACATGGATTTATCTTCATTTTCACCCTTTGTTTCCCCTTTCTGTGATAACAGTTATGAGATATGATGATGTAAAGTGTTTCTACTTATAATGGTTTCAGCCTTGTCCCTTGGCAGCCTAAATCTTCTGGCTAATTCACTGATCAGTTAAATAGTCTAGGTTATTATTATAATAATTATTATTTTACATTTATATAGCACTTTCCTCCAAGGGGCTTGAGGCATTTAACACACAGTAAATTACCAAATAGGAATTAATCCTTATATCGCCCTGTGGGGTAGGTATAGTCACATAAATGAAATTCTGCAGAAGCCCTGCCTATGTCACAGCTCTCAGCTTTCCTCCTAAGCCCACAGTGAACTTAGCTTGCCTTACTGAAGATAGAATGGATTGCTGTTGGTATGACAGGGAATGGCTTGCTGGAAGCAAGATCTTTGGGAAAATGGCCCTATGTCCTTGCTTTGGTGCTTTGAGCTTCCCTAGAAAATAACAACTAATGAAAATAGCTAAGTTTGTATGTCTTGATTTGCAGTTCACAGATAAGTTTCACTTAATTGGTTTAATTTAATTCTAACTCTGAGACAAGTTAGATTTTAGTGTCTACAAAAATCTTTTGGGAAGGTTTGAAAAGCAGGATTTCAAGGTTTTCTAGCTCACAGAAAGTCTACTTTAATAGATCAGAAAGGAGCTCTGGAAAATATATTTTCATTCCAAGTGATTTCGAGGCAGGTGATATTTACCCATGCTTTGAGAAACCTGAGCTGAGCAAAGAAGAATTGTTAGCCTGCGTGCTACATACCAGGAAACGATGGTCCAAGAAAGCAACACATCACAGTACTTGGCAGAGCTGGGCAAGAAACCACATTTTCAAATTCTAAACCTATACTCTTCACGATGCTCCAGAGCTTCCTGGAAATGGGAGGCAGGAAAACAAGCAAAAACAGGATTCCAACATACAGAAAAGGAGAGAATAGTTGTTGTGCATAGAAGCATTGTGCCCTGTTGTGGCCCAGCGTAGACTCAGTAGGCCAGGGCTAGCCCGAAAGCTGTTGTTTGATCTCAAAGCTACCTGGTTCCCACTTGCCCACAAGTCATTCAACTAACTCAAATCCAGTGGATGCCTGATGGATTTGCAATATTTCATTTTTCACCCTGCCCACAAAAAAGTTCTCTCCTTAATAGGTGCTGCCACCAAAATAAAAAGTGACCTTGCCAGGAATCCAAGAAAAGCCTTTTTAATAAGCTTCCTGTTTACGTGAGTGGGCCCTGTTTGGGATGGGATGAGTTTTACATTTTTTATTTGAAGCAGTCATACTCCATTTCTAAGAGAGAGAAAATATAACAGGAAATGGTTATGAACAATTTAACTATTATTTTTCAATTTAGTATTCCATTTGGAGTAATTTCATTCATTTTTTTCTTGAATTAATTTTTATTCAGTTTTCTTCAAAAACTGGGACAAGGCATTATAGGAAAAACTGCAGACAGACACAGCGCATTCAAAGTTTTATTTTGTTCTGAACTTCTTACTCAGAAGTGTCAGAATTCCATGGTGGGGTTTGGAGGTGCTTGTGGGATTTATTTGGGGTTTTCAGAAACCAGAAAAACAGACACGTGGTGTTATTCGTGGTAAAAATTCCCACACTCTGCATAAACTCACCACACTTTTCAGTACATACTACTGTAAATTGTATTGAGAGAATTTCCATATCCTTCCTCCTCTCAAATGCATGTATCCCTCAGCTGTGAATAATAATCATTGCTGTTGCAGTGAAAAAAGCTCTCAGTCTTTCTGTTATATCTTTTTATTCTTTTTATTCTTAGAAGTTATCTTCTGTTTCTGAAATTATCATCTAAAAAATAAAACACTTTGGTTATTCCTGGTTATTGAGCAGACAAATTTTATTGAGAAGAGGGTAGTACCCTTGTGTAACAGTGAGGCAAGAGGGCACTTATTCTTTGGTGGGGATGCAGGCACCAAATAGGAGGGATGCATATCACATTCTTACAGTGGGCAGTGTAATATGATACCCTGGCAAAAGGAGGAGATAGCCATCTGCCCTTTTCAGAACTGACCACTTAGACTGTCAGGTTTGAGCCCTCAAATAGTACTCTATGCCAAGAATGGATCATAATTTTGCCCCAAACTTAAAGTATTTGGGGGACCCTCTTTATGATAAAGAACACAAAATTATCATTACAGATCTGGTAGGGGACCTTGGAAGGAGTAAAGTTAAGTAGGGACCCTGAAATTTAAGCACCATCACATGCACAATAAATCATCCTTTGTACATCCCATTTAAAGCTGTACAGAGGCATTCTTAATAGTTATGTTTGGTTCATGAGACTAATGCTGCTCTCTAGAAGTCTAGTCTTTACAGCAAAAGTGATGAAACAATGTAAAAACGAGGCAAACCTACCTATAAGCAATCTGACTATGTAGTCCCTATGCAGTGTTCGTCCGTGTTCAGGCTAACCCTAACTTCATGTGAGCCAACAAATACTATCTCTGCATGGGACCTGGTATTTCAAGCAATGTTTGCAACAGTAAATACAGGGCAGCAAAAAATGTCAACCGTTCCTTGAAATCTTCGTGATGGGATTAAAACGGTATTATGAAACTAATAGCAGAAACTAGAGTAAGTAGCATTTGACCCTTTGTCTCCTATCTCTGAGTTGGAAAAGATGTCAGTAGCATGGCTTCCCCACAGCATTTTGCTTTATCACCCATTTTACTCTGAATTGTATGGTTTGTTCTTGTTCTTCAGTTATTTTAAGTGGATTAATCTTTAGAACAAGATTATAAGTATCTTGAAAGCAAAAATTAGATTTTTTTCTGAATCTTTCACATTGCCAGAATGTTCCTGTTTCCTTCCTTTCCCCCTAGTCTCATTTGCCTTACTCTGGAAATACATTTTGGTGTTGTGTCTTGGTAGGAGATACTAAATTGCTTTGAATTGAGCTGCTATGAAAATCTAAAGCCACCTCTACCCTCCCCTCTTCTACCTGTAGAAGAGCTTGCCTTAAAGGTAGAAATATCAGATGTTTCAAAGTTAAATCTAGAAGTTAAAATGGTAGAAAAGGAGAAAAATATACTGGCAACTGAGAAATTAGTGAGTTTCTATTCTCTCTAGTTTCATTTCTTTTCTCACCAGCAAGAAGTGCTTGGCTCAAAAGCAGCTACCAGTGATTATAAGGGGGAAGAAATGAAAAGCATTTCTTCTGAGGGAGGTCCTCAATACATATTAACTCCTGCAATGCACTAAGCAAAATAAAATTTAAAACCAAGAGGGTAATGATAGAGGAGAGTAAAGTCATGCAGCATCACACACAAGTTCAAATGCTCACCTAAATGTCGATTTCAGACATTCATTTTATTGGGAAAATGTATGTTTCCTTTCACAAGAAACCCTCAAGAAATAAACTGTCACATGTTTGAATTTTCACATATTTTCTTCATTTTCAAATTCCATTTATATTGGTTTGTCTTTCACATGTAATCAGTGTTCTCCAACGGGGTCATGATACTGAGTTAAATGTTTGCAGAATAGTTGTGGTTTATTTAAAAAATAATTGTCACACCTACCTTAGATCTCTTGTTGTGTTTCCCTTAGCTGAAAATGATTCTTGGGGGGACAAAAAAAATTTTTTAAGCTGAACTCTTAGTTTTAGCTTGACTTGTCTTCCAAGAATAGAGTTATAAGTATGGTGTTCTTATGATCTACAAAATGAATTTTGAAACTAATAGGTACAGTTAAAAAAAATTCTGTCCTCAAAAAATTACATATCCTTTTCATAACTCATGTTGAGCTATCTTTTCTTTTTGATGTGTTTACTACATTTAAAAATACCTCTGTTAGGTAATGCTGCTAAGTCTATAACTTCAAATTTTTAAACTCCCTGGAATTAAAGAAAGGTAGGTATAAAAATTACTTTTTAAATAAACCACAACTATTCTACAAACATTTAACTCAATACCATGACCCTGCTAGAGAACATTGATTATATACTGTACCTGGTTGGCACAGTAATATAAAATTGTTTGTTTGTAATATTTGGCATACAAGTGCTTAATGCTTCCTTTCATCAGCACTCTATGCAGATTTGTCAGGTACAGATCTGATGTTGCATTCCCTCCAGATCAAGTTTTCAACTGTACCATAGACTGAGTATCTGAAGGGTGCTGATGTTTGAGAGCAGTGTGTCTGGTCTATCAGTCATCACAGGGTTTCTCAACAGCAGTACTGTTGCTATTCTATACCAGTTAATTCTTTGTGGGGCTACAGATGGTTGTTATCCTGCAGGGGCAGGATAACTAGCAGTATTCTTGGCCTTTTATCAATTTAAGACCTTTAGTACCCCCCTCAATTATAGCAATCAAAAAAACTGTCTTCAGACATTGTCAGCTGTCTCCTAGGTAAGGTAGTGTTCTCTGGGCTACAAATCACTCTCCTAGTAGTATATAATATATACAAATAGTATATCCTATGAAATATATTATGTGCACTAATATATACTTTTCTATAATTCATTTGTTTTGTTCTGTTTGTTTGTTTAAAGATTTACTTATTTGTGCATATAGAACTGGGGTACAGGCCAGAGGCTCAGGGGTGGCGAGAGGCTTCACCAGAGAGAGTGGGGAGCAGAACAGGCATATCGATGAAGTACACTGCTGAGGGGAGCAGCGGACGGGTCAGGAGAGGTCTGCCACGCCATGTGGTCACCTCCGGGGCACGCGGGAATTGAACTCATGCGGAAGTGGCTTTAGCTTCTCAGTGCTGTGCTTTTAACCCACTGCACCACTAGGGAGGGCCTGTTCTGTTTGCTTTTAATGGGATAAATCTAATTTTGAGAAACTCAGTAGTTCTCAACTGTGAATTTCATCCATAGAACTGTGATGGGTTGTATTTTAAATGTCAAATTACAGAGGCAAGACTCAGAGTTTCCTTCAGTGACTTACATGATAGAGAGAGTTCTAATATTCCACATAAATGTATATGTTATGCTCCTGTATTTAGTTATTGGTCTCCTTATTATATAATGACCTTTCTAAAAGTAAAAAATAGCAGGCTAGTACATTGCTATTAACACAGTAATTCCTCACTCAAAATTCACCTGGTTCAAATAGTTTAATTAGTTGACATTTTACCCTTAGTAGCATGCAGTTAAGAAGAGATCTAGTGAAAACTAAAACTCACAACTAAATTCACTTTGTTTTAAGGCAGAAGAGGGTAACAACAGAAACAGGGCTTTGCTTGACTGACTTGAGCATGTCTGAATCTAGAAGTAAAATGTTTACATTACATTAATTGTCAGAGAGGCTAAAGCTTTTCTTAAGTTACATAATTGATTTCAACCTCCTCCAAAGAGGTAGAAAAATCAACTTAAGATTGACTGTTTGAAGCTCACTAATCCTCATAGTAACTAGAGGTAGGTACTGTTATTAATGTCACTCTCACCGATGAGCAAAGTAGGATACCCAGAGGTTCAGAGCTTGCTTAAGGTCACACAGCCTGGAAGAGAGAGACGCTAGTTCCAAAAATAACCAGTAACCCACAGTTTATGGTCTTTTAAAGTTAGAATTTAAAGGAAAACTCATGGAATAGGTTTCAAATACCTCTAAAATGGGTATTTGTTCAAAAGAAAAAATTAAGAAAATAATTGACCCTTCAGACTTAAAGTAGGAGGATGAACTGAAAGAAAGGATTGCAAGTTGTAATTTTATTACACTATTTTAAAAATACATAGAACCTACAAAATGGTCACAGAATATCTCAGTATTTCTAGAATCTCAAATTATTTCATCATTCTCCTTCCCCATTTAAGGACTGAGAAAATATACTGCTCCCAAGCACAGTTGGCCTCCACACTGCTTCCTTAGCTTTCAGATAATGACTACCTCTCATTAATACTTACCCCAGAAAACACAAGAACTTAGATGATAAACAAATCATGTTGCATTATTTTTTCAAGTATTCATTTTTAAGTCTTTTTTTTTTTTT
>NW_004567104.1:38623282-38657339 GCF_000260355.1 Condylura cristata
AAAAAAAAAAAATAATGCCTGCATAATGTTTCATGTGTTTTCTAACTCTGGCTGAAAGTTAGTTTTCCGTAGACAATTTGAAAAGTAAAGGTAGAATCATTTCTTCCAACATGTGTTTAATCATTGAGGCCTGCAATTAGATCATATTTGGTTGATATTTGAATAAGTCAATTCAACCCACTGTTTGACCTCAAATTTAGCAACGCCCATGTTTACAGAAATCATGAAATTTTATATAGATAGAATCATCTCTTAAAAACTATGTTGCTTACAGTAGCGCCATACTTGTAAGGACCGTTCCTCATGAACCTAGCAAAATTATTTTGATATATGTTTTAAGAGCCATGATTACAGTTTAAGCAAGAAATTTTGATGCAATTTTAAAAATAGAGAACTTTTCATTTTATTCTTTTACACTTTTCATCTGTAACGTAGAGGATACATTGCAGCTTTTATTGTCTTCTACTTGTTTTTTAAGATTATCTTGATGGGCCTCTCAGTATTTTGTTTTTGTATTTGCATCTCACTGGGAAAGGTAAAATAACTGCATTCGGTGGAAATAAGCAACTTATGAAGAGAAAATCTTAACAGGCTTTTTAGAAATCTATCATAGTAAGATTTAGTAACTGCTGTAGGTGAGCTGAGAGTTAAAAAGCTAGTGTTTTTCAACAGCAGAACCATAGTTAACATGTAATACTGACACATAGGAAACCAAATTATCTCTTGACTGTGGAAAATACATTATATCTCACCAACAAGTCAGTGTGCTTGGGGTTGGGTGGAGCTTCATGTAGCTAGCACCGCAACCACTGCTAAGAACTACAGAATCTCGCTTATCATAGGAAGATAGATATAGAATGAAGGAGACTAAATCAAGAAAAATAGGTGGGAAAGTTTCTAGGAACAGGATTCCAGCTGTGCAGTCAGGATAAATCAGCAGAAATCAGAGAAGACAAAGATGTGTGTTGCTCACTCAGGACAGAGACAGTAGCTAAAGGATCCACTCTGATCTTAACAGACTGGTACAGTTGAGAGTGTATTCAACACAAATTTATTGAAAGGTTAAGTGAATGTAAACACTAAAAGCTACAAGATCACTAGTTCCCACAAGCTCAGAGTAAGGGGGAAATTAAACATTAGGAAGCTGCTATGGCAGCCAGTTACTATGGCATGTCAATATGACGTCTGCTCAGTAACATTTATTAACCATATTTCTTGCATTTCTTCATAGCCAATGAATTGTTATAATATTCCAAAACCATTTGTTCTCTGCTAGCTTACATGATTTTTATTTAGTTTGAATTCTTTAATAGCAGTCTTGTGTAAGAGAGTCCAGGCTGTTGTGTCATAAAAACATGGTACTCTGAGTAGATGACTTTATATACATGGGGGGGGGGGGGTTAGTGCAAGGTAGAAATTTTATTTTCATTACTTCTCTTATTAAGTCAAAATTGTGAAAATCGTTTTGCCTGAAAATGGCCAATAGCCTTCAAGTTCTTTCCTTGTTAAGACTTATAACAATCCTCTTAATATGGTTAAATATTTTGGTTGCCCATGTTCATAGTGCCACCTTTCTGCACACCTGCACAAATACTGAGCACACAGCTTAGCTTTCCCTGCTCAGGAGTTTAACTCCATCCACATACTCAGATAATCTGTTGTGCACTCTATGTCTAGCTAATGCTAGACCTAGTGAGGATGCTGAAGAGAGCAAGTCATTTTTAAATGTGTTTAGCAAAATTAGTTCAATTAGACCACTTTTTAAGAAATCCTAACAGTCTTCTATGCTTACTACTGTCTACTTTCTTTTCACTTTTTCGAAGCATGTTTATATTCTTTGTGATATTTACACAAAAAACACGGCTTCCCCAGTTTCTCGCTTTCATCCTTCTACAGTGTATATATACATGGCTTAGTGATTCAGATACACCATATCCACTGGTTTAATGTAGTAGCTTGTGTGCATGGTGTGTGTATGTATGTGTGTGTGTTTATGTATATTTGGAAGTGGATGAGTAACAGGCCCATGAGGACTGCTTCCTACATATCTAATTCAATTGTATACAAAATTATCTGCATTTGTGCTCAAGCTGTTCTGCATTTGGATTTTCTGGAATGATTGGCTGCATAACGACATATTGAGACCATAGTGCTTTTGCTTCTAACCTCCAATATTGTTAAATTTTATTTTTCTTGAGTTTGGGATATGTACAGGCTCTTAGTTCCCTGGTTTTCAACATTAATGCCAATGTTCTGTCTAGAGTGCAGTAAAGGTTTCCTTGTGCTTTACTTCATGGTGGTGCCAGAGGAGCATCACCAGGAGTAATCATTGTGCTTTACTCCTGTGCAGCACAACCACAAACTAGACAACAGTTCAAAATCTCAGGTTTTGCGAGGGGTTGTGAGACACCATATACAGCCTCAGGGAACTGCTATAATGTTCAGATTAATTGTCTAGATACAAGTTTACGAGTCTCATGAACAAACGTTAGAGTTAGAAAAAAATCTAAAATCACTAAGTTACTGTTAAATGCCAGAGTAAACCACTTGATTTTACTGGATGAAAATTATATCCATTTAAGAAATAAAATTCTAGATCTAAGATGAAGTTACTATCGAATCTCATATATGAGGGGATCATCCATAAAACCCGTGGCGGTAATTTGGGCCTCTAAAGACTTTTTCCGATGTATTTCCTAATTCATATTATATACATACTTCCTGTGTATGCACATGCATGACAAACTCATGAAATGGTTTCAAGCAGCAAACAGCTTTGGAAGCCAGACAGAATAAACTAATATTTGGTTTATAAATCTGCTGTGATGCTAAAGGAATGGCTGCTTTAGCAATCAACTTTAACACAAAATTGGGAATTGAAATAGGTAAAGGAGAACAATGCTATAAACAATGACATGTCTGCAAAATAAATTTCACCATTTGAAAGAATAGTATACAAAATCCAGCTTGGATTTTGTAATGAATGAGAGGACCAACTTAATATGATTTAAAGAGAATTTGTTGAGATAAGGTTTTGGCTTTGACAGGGCTGTTGCTAAATATAGGGGGAGTGAGGTTCAAATCGACTTAGATAAAATCTTTTCAACTTTATTTTTATTGAACAAAGATAGAAAGAAAGTACATTTCCTCCTTCATTCCTTCATGACCAGACCCTTTTTGTTTTCTTTCCTTTTTTTAATCCCTAGACTATAAATCCGTTAACTAGGCTGGGTCATTTTCATAATGTCCAGAGACACCAAATGGTGAGGCAGATCAAAGGCACAAAGCATGATAGAGGCATTGAGCCACTTTCCTTAGGACCCTGAGGACAATGTGAACAATCTGCTTTGCTCCAGGCCCCAAACCAAATATTTTGCAGCAGCCCCAGTCTGGAAGTTCTCCCTGTTGCTTTTCATAGTTTAGATAATCCACATGAACAATCCTGATTAAATCAATTGCCCAAGGCTATGGGCAAAGACATAAATGGTTTTTCAGGAGAGAATGGTCCAAGAGAGTCTGCTCTCTTTCTTTCTCCACTCTTTCTGTGTCTTTTCCTTTTCTATATGTTTTTTTTTTTCATTCCTTGTTTTACTTTTTTTCTAAGATTGACTATTCAATGCAATGGAATTAAGTGTAGAAGTAGACAGTATTACTAAAACAACTCCTCTTCATTTCATGAATTAGGTCTTGATTTTAATAACATTACCTGTTTTGTGCTGATTATGAATAGATTTCTAAAAGACTGTTATTGAATTATCCAACAGTATCATGGACAGTCACCAAGCATTTGTGTCTTATGTCTGATTCTTCTTAAACCACGCAGTTGCTCTGTCATTTAATAATCCTCACCTCAAATCTCACTTGAAAGAAAGCTCATAAGATTTAAGGAGAAAAAAAATCCCTAAAAATAAAAGTTAGGCTAGGCTAGGCCAGGGTGGGAAATTCCATTGTGGCTAGAAGCCCATGGCAGGTAGAGTGGAATTTAATGAAGGAAACTGCTGTGTTTTTGTGTCTTTCTGTATGTTTTTCCTTTAAAACCAAGAGCTGGGCAGGCATCCCATTCGACCTGACGTGACCCAAGCAAATTGCTTCTTATATAAAAACAACTGCAGACTTTGAGAATGTGAAAATGCACTGTATCCTTCTCCAACTGAGGGAAACGAAAGCCTGAGAAACAGGACGATCTTGTCAATACTCGTTGAGCAGAACTATCACTCAAACCTGATAAAGGGAGATTAGAACAGGCTTCCTTATGCCGGAGGGATTCATTATAAGTTGAACTTCTTGATTTATTTTTTATTTTCTTAAACAAGCACTAGTGGTTAATGAAAAATGCAATTTTTAAAGGCAGGTTTTATGTAGGATATAATAATTATGCACTTTTTAAAATTCGTTTCATAGAACTAGCATTTCCAAAAAAAAAGTTAAACTTGTATTACATAAAATACAAAGGGAAGCATTTTCCTTTTCTGCCACAGTCTTGGACAAGCAAAGGAGAAGAGATTCAGGGTGTGTCCACTGATATTGCATTCAGATGTGTTGTTTTGGCTTGTGTACTGACAGATTTATTTAAAAAACAAAGTTTAAAAAATGCATTGTGTGCTAGTGAAGTCACTTCATAAATCTTTTCCTTTATGAATTATTTTGATCACAAGACTTGTTGTTTAAATCACTGAAGGACTATTCTCCCTAAAAGAAAAATGCCTTCATTTCCAAACTGTCAGTTCAAAAGCCAGCAACTTCCCCTGAACAGCATGCAGGGATCCAGAGAGGCAGAGAAAAAGGGACCACATGAGTCCTGACTCCCACATAACGTATTATCCAGTTTAGATTTGCTGTGGTTCACAAAATTTGAAAATTTAGACCCGAGTCTCTACTTTTCTCATGGATGACTTAGTTTGAAATGGTGATTCTACTTCACGGGCAAAAAAAAAAAAGCAAACAAACAAAGGAACATAGCCTTTGATGCAGCTGGTCTGTCAGAGGGCGGAAGGTTAGAATTAGAATACTCTTCAAGCTGTTGCTGAATAATGAAGGGTAGGGCTTCCTAGCTGGGCAGTGACCACAGTCCCCTGAGAATACAGAGGACAAATATTACCTAATGTGTACAAAAGAGACTTTGAAAGTTAAGTTGATTACAAGCTGAGACAGGAAGATTAGATGAGCCATCATGGAGTGAGTTCTACCATGGGGACCTGATAGGAGCCACAAAGTTCCAATCAGCCCTCAGTTTTCAGGGTTAAAGGCAGAGGTATCAATAAGAAGTTTAGTTATTGAAATTAATGCCCTGCATGGAATAATTATATATTTGACTATATGCTACATAAAGATAGGTGAGCTCCACTGGATGGAGATTATGCTATAGTTGACTATGTGGTAGGTAAGAACTTTCCTAATGAAAGTGTAATGTGTAGCTAAGTGCCTTATCTGGCTCCTCAGTAGTTTCCCATATTCTAGAATATTATTGAGACATGAAGTAAATAATTAATAATTAGATCAATTTGCCAGGACAATTGGTCAATTAGAGCAGTAGGTGGTACCAGGTTAAACACAGGAAAGGCTCTGGAAGATAAATTTGAAACATGTTTCTGAAAAATTATATTGATGGACAGAACTAGATAGGCTATTTCAAATTCACTTGTTCTGTGATATTTCTTTACCATCCATTGCTTTAATTTAAGGTTACCATTTTACTCTTGCTCCCTAAGATGATCAAGAATTGTATGGAAACAATAGAAAGAAAGTTTATGTGACGGAGCAGCAAGTTGCTATTGCAGGAGATAGGAAGGATAATGATAGGAGATTCATATTGTTAGAATAAATTAAGAGTATTGTAAATGAGTTTATTTCTATTCTGAGTAGGCAATAAGTAGAAATGGTTATAATTTAACTATAGAGTCTGACTACCTGGTCTACTTTTCAAATTCATTTCTATAAAATACTTAGCAAATGCCTACTTTGAATAAAGTGTTTAAATGATGAGGGTATAGTTACCCATTTGCCTGCACAACATACTACGTGTTCAATTTTTTCTCTGTTACAATTGGAAATATTTCATATCACTAAACTCCCAAGCAAGCTTCGTAAAGTGGTTTTCTTTATTTATAACTATTTCATTTTACTCAAACAGATTATCCAGTTCAATTTAATTATATAGTTTTCATGGCACTTGTGGAATTCTTACAGATTTTCCTAGGTACTGTGAATGATTCTTTTAAAAGATTTAAAAAAAAAAAAGGCAATCTTTTCTCATAAGGAGTTAACATCTATTGGGAATGGAAAGTCTATTGACACTATATTATTTGGCTTTCCAAATCCATTTCTAAGTACCATCTACCATAAAGCCAGACTTTTGATGGTTCTAATTTTGGTAATGTAGCAATAATTAGTACTATTTCCAATCAAAATTTTTCACAGGTAGCAATTACAAATTCTGCTTAAGATTTTTAAAACTAAACAAATAAAAATTAATAAACAATTATTTGACGACACCAAAGGAAAACTAAAAGCAACCAAAATCTGCAGTGAACTGTACTGAGTCTAATCCACATTTATTAAAGTTTATCTTTTCATGAAACTCCCCAGTATATGTGGTATGGGACAGCTAGAATACAAGCAACAAACTGTAATCTTGTTGATTTTATGAAAATGATGTTGAGTTTACAGAGTGACTGAAATTGAGAGCGGAACTATTGGAAAGCATGGAACCACAGAGGGTGGGCGCCCATAAATCTGCATATAAACTCTTGTAATATCTTGACTGATTTGTAAATTACGTATGTGGAAGGCAGGCTACAAGAACTTGAGAAAAATAACAACTAGAAGACTAAAAGAACTGAACAAATATATCAAATGAAAGAGAGACAAAGTTAGGAATTCAAGTGAAACTAAGTTAGAAGGGTTTATAAACACCTCATGCTTTACTTAAAACCCAAAGAAGTCACCCATAGATATGCAGAAAATGACCCAAGTCTAAAAAATTAATTCATAAAAAGGGAACAGAAGAGCTACATTGAAATACCCTAACAAACCAAACTAACCCACCACAATGTCAAAATGGTCAATCAGTAATTTAATTATCTGCTAGAATAAAAATCTATTCTTTTAGGAGGAAGACAGTAGAACACAGGTTCTCTTGAACATATCACCCACAGGTTTAAATGCAGTTAATAAAAACTACACATGGAAATATGAAAAAATAAATTCTAACAAAAAAAATCAGTAAATAGAAACAAATTCTTAGATAATACAGATGTTGAAATTAACAAACAAGAATATTAAAGTGAAAGTTTCAGAACTTTCAGAACTTAAAAAGAGAAATATGGTCACAATGCAGGAATCAATGAAAAAAATAAGTAGAGAAATGGCAGTCATTAAAAAAGAACTGAAAAGTTTAGATACAAATCTGAAACAAGTCATTGGAAAGATGGCAGCAAACTATCACTAAACTGCACCTTAGATAAAAAATTTGCTAACATAAAGAATGGAGAATAAAAGGAGTGAAAAATATGCAATGTTCATTATCTGTAGAAATATATCAAATAAATATTTTGTATGACTCAGATGGAGATAAAATAGCTGAAGTTATTTTAAGTACCAAATGCAATAAATTATATCTAAAATAAAATTAATTAACTCATGGAGAAACAATAGATTTCAGTTGACAAATGAGAGATGGGGCAGGAAATGATAATTGATAAAATGTTACCTTAAAATGTTCAAAAGTCAATGCAAAACAAAAGTATACATGTGAAATTACATGTAGGCATTGTTTTAAAAATCTATAAACCAAAGATATAAAAAAAACTTGAAAGTAGTCAAAGAAATGTAGGGAATAAGTTGCTTGTAAAGGAAGAATTAAATATAAATGTCAACTGATTCCTCAGCATAAATGGTAGAAATTAGAAAAAAATGCATTCTATTTTTTAATGATTACAAAGAAAAACAACTGTCAACGCACTATTCTATATACAAGGAAGATACCTTCCATTATGAAAAATTTTAGAATTTTCAAATAAATAAATAAATACCTGTTAAAAGAAATATGATAGGAAGTTTTTCAAACTGAAGGGAAAAGTCAAATGGAATTTGGTTTGAAAATGAGAGTGAAGAACTACTAAGTGCATATGAAAATATTGTTATTCTGCCAATTTTTTACAAAGTATTAGAACATTCAATGAATAAATTTTTACATTTTTCACGTATCTATAATATTTGTAGGCATAAAGTATATAAACTACTACAAATTACAGAGAGGTGGTAAACAGAATTACACTTTTGTAGGACTAATATTTCCCTAAAATGGTATGTAATATTAACTCTCAGCAGTAAGAATTTTAAAAAGTATAGTCTAATCCTTTGACACTGATGAAATTTAAATGAAAAGGCACAACTTAAAGTACAATAGTGGGTTTAAAATGGAATAATAGGTTACCTATTTAGCCCATTTGAGTAAAGGAAATTAAAGGAACAATAAAAGGGGAAATTATAAAGCAAATAATGAAGTGATAGCTCTAACTTAGATAAAGCATTCGCTCCTTTCCAACTACATAGTCTAAATGTGATTGGCAGTTTGGGCTAAAAGATTGAATAATCAACTGTATACAATCCATAAAGAATGTATGTTAAATACTGATGTATCTGTGTTGAGAATAAAAGAGTGCAAGATATATTAATACAAATGGTAAAAATAAGAAAGAATTGACTGAATTAGTATTAGAAGACATTAAGAAAAGCAGTATTATTAGATTTAAAGGACATTTTGTAATGATTTGTGCTAATATATCTTCATGACATCAGTAATAAACATGTATGTTGAAACTGATGGAAAATTAGAGACAAATACAGATACCCATTACAATTGGAATTCTTAATATCCTTCTCCCAGTATTTGATAAAATAGGTTCTCAGAAAGTGAACAAGGATATATAAGTGATCAAAAACACTATAAAACACCATGACCTATTTGACATTTATAAAATATTGTTTCTACCTACAGAATGTGCAAATATGTGTTCTTCACTTCTATACACAGGGAGATCAAGGGAGATCACAATTTGAGATACTATAAAATATGTTTCTTCATCATAATTTAATTAGAAATTAAAAAAGAACAAATATCTGAAAATAAATATCTAGAAAAGATTATTTGGAAAATCAGCAACACACTTTGTATACTACACTGGTAAAATGAAAAGTCCTGAGGGGAATTATAAGATATTTTAAAGCAAGTAATACTAAAATAAAAATATACTAAAATTTATGACATGGACTAAAGAGCTTAGCAAAGGTTTGTTTTTATTGTTCAGTTAGAAGAAAGAAGTATGTTCAAACTCAATGAGGGTCCTCCTTGGTGGTGTATGGGGTTGAAGCACAACACTATAAAGCTATCTACAGCCACTGCAGCATGAGTTCGATCCCTGGCGAGGGAGATGAGCAACATGGCACAGCAGACCTCTCCTGTCTGGCCTGCTGCTCCTCTCAGCAGTTTATTTCAGTCAATCCACCTGTTCTATTCACTGCTAGGTCTCTGATTAATTCTCTCACCCCCACCCACCTCTGGCTTTTACCCCAGTTCTTGTATGCATAAGTAAATAAATCTTTAAATAAGTAAAGTGAACGATTTTAATAATTTGAAAAATATGATCATATTAAATCACAAAGGAATAAAAGAAAGCAAATAAATAATAGACAAAAATCCAAGAGGTAGAAAATAAAAAAAAACTTCAAATGCAAAACTTTATTATTTGAAAAATTGATGTTACTAGCAATAATGATCATGAAAATACATAAATCACCAATCTCAGTAATGAAAGCAAGCATGTCATTACATATTATATAGATATTGAAACGATAAGGGAGCATTATGAACTTCATACCAAAAATTTCAGCAACTTTGAAAATAGAAACACTTCTTAAAATAACTGACAAAAACCCTACCAAAATTGACACAGGATGCCTAGAAAATCTAGATATTTTATCTTCACTAAAGAAACTGGATTTCTTAGCAAAAACATTTTTAAGGGAAAAAAAAATCAAGGTCCAAACAGTTTCCCTGGTGAGTTCTGTAAAAAAAAAAAATTAAGGAGGAAATATTATTTATCCAACATAAAGCCTTTCAAAAAATACAGAAGGGGAAAATACTTCCTGACTTGTTTTATGAGACAAGCATAATCCTATCAGCAAAATTTATAAAATATATTATAAGAAAATTACAGGCCACTGTGGATCTGGGCACAATAATATCTTTATTTTTTAGCAAATAATGTCCAGCAATACATAAGAAAGTCTAATACCTCATGACTAGCTGAAATTTATGTCAGGAATGGAAGTTTACTTCAACATTTGAATGTAAACTCACTATGTAACTAGAATAAGAGAAAAATATGATCTCCATATATGCAGAAAGAACATTTGAAAAAACTATAGCAGATATTCATAATTAAGAAACTCTAGGAAGTAGAAAAGAAAAAACTTTCTCAATATGTTAAAGAACTATGAAAAAATGTGCAGTAATAATGATACTTAATGATAAAAGACTGACTGCTTTCCATCTAAGATCTAGTACATGGCATGGATGTCTATTAAAATTTCTGGCTAACCTGTTACTAAAGATCATAACTAGAGTAATAATACAAGGAAAATAAATTAGAGGCATAAGTATAGGAAAGGAAATAAAATTCTCTTATTCACATGTACCATTGGTATTAACATTAGAAAATCTTAAGGATACATAAAACAATTACTCAAGCTAATAAATCCATAATGGAAACCCACAGGATCATTGTACATAAATTGATTGCTTTCACATAGTAGTGGCAAATAACTTAAAAGTGAAATTTAAAAAGTTTTAAAATTAGTGCTCAGACTACCCAAGTTTTGTGATTTTCTATAAATATGCAGTAATAAAGACAGCATTATAGCAATATCCCTCAAATAAAAACACAAATTGGTCATTGCAGTAAAGCAGAGTTAAGATATTGACTCTAAAAGGTGCATATTGATATTAACAAAGATACCAACATAATTTAATAATTTAATTTAAAATCTTTTCAACAAATAGTGCTGAAACAAATGGCTAAACATATGGACAAAAATTGAACCTCAGACTCTCTCACACTACACACTAAAATTAATTTGATATGTGTCAAACACCTACAAGAACTAAATTGTATACTTATAGATTGACACATAAGAGTAAAGATTATTGAGAGGATGCAAGAAGACAAAAATATGAAGAAAAAAGTTAAATCAGACCTCATTGAAATTTAAAAATTCTGTTCATCCAAAGATATTAAGAAATAAAAAGTAAAGCAACAGACTGGGTGAAAATATTTGTAACACATATATTAGCAAAGACCCACACCCAGGATATGTAAGGAATGCCACATATCAACAGCAAACACATGAAACTTGACTACTACTTCACAACACAGGAACCAAGAACAGCCTGCTAGTTCATAAAAAGGGTCTCAGCACCTTTAGTCATCAGAGAAATAAAATGAAATCTCTTGGTGTTTTCCAAGTGTTTCCTGAGCTCCTAAGACTCGAGTTTATCCCAAAGAAATGAGTATGTATTTGTAAGGTATGCTGCCATGATAAGAAGATTTGCTAAGTTTCATATGTGTTAACATTTGTAATCTTGGTCTGAAATAAAAAGATGTATTATTACCTCTTTTACAAATAAAGACATAAATACAAAGAAAAAAAGTAAAACCACAATGAGAAAACAGTCACGCTTTACTAAAATAACTAGAAAAGTCTAACACTTTCAAGTGTTGGCAAAGATATGAAATATCTGTAACTCTTGCTAGTGTGACTATGAAATGTACCACTTTGGAACATTGGGTCAGTAATTTATAAAAATCAGGATATATTTCCTCTGTAACTTAATAATTACAATACTGAGTATTTAATAAGAAGAAATGAAATGTGTTTCTTGAAAAACACTTGAATGAGAATTTTTATAGCAACTATTCATAATTGCCTAAAACTGGAAACATGCAAATGTAATAAATGGATATATAAATTGGGGTATAGTTATAGAACAGAACACTACATATTATATAATTTCATTCTAGGAATTATATCAGATGACAGCATCACCTCTCTGTAGTACTAAGAATTTCCCTGCACATTGCCTAGTTAACCTGTTTAAAAACTGATTCTGAGAAATGTAGTAGAACTAAGTCGTCAGGATTTGAAAAACCAGAAAATGTTCAGGATTAAGGCAAGAGGCATCAGGTAATAAATTTGGTCTAGGACAGGCCTTGGTACTTTGGGGCAGGTTTTCACTGTTCAGGTTCTTTTGTTGTTGTTGTGAATGGTATTATTTTCTAAATATGCTTCGTTTCTTGAAGAAGAAAAGGAGTCTCTTCTATTTACTTTTTGTTTGATTACATACCCTAAAGTTCATAGCAAACTCTACCTTTAAAACTTCAAAGGTCAGTCAGGGGGTTTTAGTTTTTCTGATCCTTTCTGCTTTCTAACCAATGATTTTGTTTAGTCCCTGGTTAATTCTAAATTTTTTTTTTAAAGATTTATTTATTTATTCGTACAGAACTGGGGTACAGGCCAGAGATGCGGAGGGTGAGAGGCTTCACCAGAGACAGAGTGGGGAACAGAACAGGCAGATCGACAAAGTACACCGCTGAGGGGAGCAGCGGACGGGTCAGGAGAAGTCTGCCGCGCCATGTGGTCACCTCTGGGGCAGGCTGGGATCCAACTCATGTGGAAGGGGCTTAAGCTTCTTTGTGCTGTGCTTTAACCCGCTGCGCCACCAGGGAGGGCCTAATTCTAAATTTTTTTGTTGTTGTTAAGATTTATTTATTTGTACATACAGAACTGGGGTACAGCCCAGAGGCTCAGGGGCGGCGAGAGGCTTCACCAGAGACAGAGCAGGGAGCAGAACAGGCAGATCTATGAAGTACACTGCTGAGGGGACCAGCAGGGCGGATCAGGAGAGATCTGCCACTCCAGGTGGTCACCTCCGGGGCAGGCGGGAATTGAACTCATGTGGAAGTGGCTTTAGCTTCTCAGTGCAGTGCTTTAACCTGCTGCCACCAAGGAGGGTCTAATTCTAAATTTTCAATAGTCATATCCAAAGAAAAGAATAATTGAATAGTAAAAGCTGACAGTAAGCAAGATTTCAGTTTATTTCCACATGTAAACTTACTATTTCTCTGTGTTTAACTGTGAAGCTGGTGTTCTGGCAGTATGTTCATGATTGAAAATTCTGCTTTACCTAAAACACCTTTTTTGTTTTTAGCTTATATAGGTGTTATCAGGTTTTGTCTTTTTTTTTACTTCTTTTGATCCACCCCCAACAAATATTACCCAAGTCTGACTGGAGTGCAGCTTTTTATTCGTAGTGAATATTTATTAAAGGTCTTAACACCTGAATTATGAAATGTAGACAAGAACACATTAACCTGGCTGAGTTATTTCCTTTCTTGTTTTTTTAACACATATTCTAGCCCAGTCTATCAACGCCAGATGGCAACTACATTTTGATACACTGAATATTTACCAAGTCATGTGGTATGCTTTTGAAGTATTTTTTATACCCTTTCCATCAAATGAGCTGACTCATCCCTCATTCATTTATTCCTACTTTTAACAAGTGTTATTTTTAGAAACTTGCCCTCAGCTTTATCAAAATGATAAATATTTTTTAAATGATGTATGAGATGTTCTGAAGGCCTGACTTACATCTTACTCTATCATGTAATTGCTTAATTTTTAAATGTTAATAATCCAACTTCCCTCATATATTTCAATGAAACCTTACTCCAGCCACATCATTGTGCTAGCTTAGAGGAATGTGGTGGGAATATTTCTGTACTTAATGTTAGTTAGGCTGTGCAGGGAATTAAAGCATTTATGGTGAAATAACTTAAAATGACCATGAGAATAGCAGGCGAACAACTGATATTTATGTCCAAGACCTAAATAAAGAGCTCCATATTTTAAGTCCAGTGAAAGACTTAATCAATTAAAAATAGGCAGCAGACCTCGTATTAGTAATAAGAGAAAGAATACTAAATGGACCTCAGAATGCTGTGATTCTTGTGTTTTCTTGGTCTTCATGGGAACATGCATGTATTGGAATACTCTCAGGATATTTCTAAAAATAAGTGCTGATATTCCTTAATATGTGGTTATAAAAAAAATAACAGAAGAAAGTGTGGATGGATAAAATACACAGAGCTGAGTAATGTGGGTGGAGGCCAGTGCACATTCTAAGAATTCTTCCTGGTCTGTTAATCTCTGAAGACTATTTTCAGTTATTATTTAAGATTTTATGGCTACTCATCAATGATTTTTTACAAATAGTAAAGAATAGTGTGTGTCTTAAGAAGTTAAGGATTAGTGTTTTATATGAAAGAGTGGAGTTTTCTTTGTGGATAATTTTTTGAAAATTTTTAGGTTTTTTTTTTATCTATTTGAAAGCAGGCATTAGGGTTGTTTGGAGAAATTCAAAAAGTATGAAAGGCCCTATTCAATTTTACCAAAACCTCCCAAAATATTCTTATCCATTGTATTATCCCAGCTCTGTTGTATAATTAAATTGGTTGTATCTTGTGTGTGTGTGTGTGTGTGAGAGAGAGAGAGAGAGACATTTGGTATAGTAGCTAGTCTGAGGTATCTTCTCAAAAATATTGATTAATAATATATATAATGCTGTAGGTATAATGCCTTATATAATATATATATATATTCAGTTATTCAATATTATATTATTATTGTTATTATTACTACAAATTAAAAGGAAATGTCCAGTAGGCCTGTACAAGTTATTCATTTAACTTATCCTTTTATAAAAGATTTGGGAAATAAATTGTTTGCTAAATCTAAATCTAGAGTATTTTGAATTCCATTTTAGAAACAAAGTACTACCAGCACTGAATTCATTAAGTTCCAGATTAGAATTACCTTTTTCTTATGTACAGAGTGATTGAGAACAAGTAAATTTTCCCCCATGACACATGTGAAATTTCTGTGTGAATGCTTTGTCAGTTTATTCAACTCTCTAACCCTCTAAAAGAAGTATATCCTTATAAAATGTAGCCATGGATCCCAAAGCAGAGACTTGAGTCCATTATGCACCCTGTTAGAACTACACCATTATTAGTGGTTTCTTTAGCATAAAAAATCTTATAGAATTCTATATCCTCTTATTAAATGAACCCAGAAAGATAGCAACTGACCCTTTTAGTTTTAATAGCTATTTTGTGTGCAGTCAGCTTCTCCAGAACTATAATTTCTGGAGCCTATTTATCTTCTTTATTTTATGAATTTTACTTGAAAGTTTCTAATTTTGAATACTCATCTGATTGAATAGTAACATTTTGTATTTGATCAGCAAAAGTGTAATAAAAGCATTATAGCAAACACTTGTTAAAAAAAAAAAGGTAAAATTTTTCCACATAGTTTATATTGTGTTCCTTTCTCTAAAGTAATAATGAAAAGAATTTCATATCTTCTTTGGCTCTGGGATAATTGTGTTAGTACATTATTTGGGGCTATAGGAAATGGTGAACACATGTTAAATTTTTGAACTGTGAAACATTAAATGTAATTAAGATTATTTGATTTAGTTAACATATTGTTTAACTATTTAAAGTTGTTGTCTCTAAATCTTTACATTTTTTAAGATTTATTTATTTATGCATATAGAACTGGGCTACAGGCCAGAGGTGTCGGGGGTGAGAGGATTCACCAGAGACAGAGTGGGGAGCAGGACAAGCAGACTGACGAAGTGCACTGCTGAGGGGAGCAGCAGACAAGACAGGAGAGGTCTGCTGGGCCAATTGGGTCACATCCCTGGTCAGGGATCTAATTGGTGCTGAAGAAACTGCACCTGTTGTGCCACCACAGGCCCTAAGACTTAGAGCACTAAATCTTAAATTTCTAAGGCTACTAGAATAAATCATGATAATCATTTTCTTTTATGAAGCTCTGCTTTTATATCTGTTGCTTTAGTTTGCTACTATTGAATTGAAGTAGTAATACCTGACATTATCAATGATCTTGTCCTTCTAGATTTTTGAACATTGAAATACATTGGCACAAATTCTAGTCATGAAAAGTATTTTGTTTTTCTTACATCTCTATATTTCAGATAAAATTTTATTCATCTATTAAGCTTACTAAATTTTATGCTAAGGGATTATTGTAGATAATATGTGGAATACTATCTTTTAGGGAAGTATCTTTCCAATCTTTTGTAATGTAATATTATTATTGCATAGAGCACAAATTACTAAAGTAGTTTGCAGTACACTTTTATGAATAACACTTTCTAAATATAAGGTATTGCTATTCTTTTCTAAAAGTGCTTAAAAGACTTTGGATATGGTGAGTTTTCCTTTCATAAGAAGATATTGTCATATCTCTTCATCTGCTAATGAGTTTAGCTCATTGAAAGTGTTAACTGTGGAAGTATATTTAAAATGGTCAACAAAATGTGATACACAATAAGCTTTCAATAAATGTTTCTACTACTATTATATATATTTTATTTGTAGCTATTAATGATATTAAAATATTAATAAAAGTGGTTAGTATCATATCTATTGTGTAATAAATATTAAATATATTAAATAAATTACTCAGAAAATTCTTTATTAATGGGGTGCTAAAATAAAAATGGAAAGGAATGTCACACAAATTCAATACTATAGTTAAAACAACTAGTCAAAGCAGAGCATAAAATTTATATATAAAGTCCTTCTTGTTTGCTCTCCAAAGGGACAAATATCAAATTATAAGTAGAGAATATATTCCTCAGTGTGAGAATACTAAGCACTATGTATTTATGAAAAATCTCCAAAAGATTAAGATTATCCTAAATAATAATCTGATGGGGGCCTTCCTGGTGGTGCAAAGGGTTGCCGCAGCACTTAACCCCAAACTTATTTAATAAGTTAAATAAATCTTTTTTTTTAATAAACAACAATCTGATAGTCTTTTTCTTAATTCTGATCTTTTTTTAAGATTTATTATTTATTTATGCATACAAGTACTGGGGTGCAGGCCACAGGTGAGGGAGTGTGAGAGGATTAGAAAGGTACAAAAGAAGTACTATTGGCTGGGTCTACCTGCATGCACAGTACATGTAACTCAAGCCCATGTGTAATTTCAAACTTTTAGAAATTATTGAACTAAAATGTAAACAGATTGACTAACTTGCTCAAAGTAATAAGTAGTAATGGTAATAAGTATAATAAGTAGTAGTGGTTTTTTAAATTTATGGTCTTCTGACTCAAAATCCTTGCTTTCCTAGCATATCACATTGCTTTCCCCAGAAGTTCAGTCTCACTTTAGATTTAGGGATCTCCCACCTGCCTCTTCACAGGATCTTTTGAGCTGCAAAAGGAAGAATTGCAGAGATGAATAGAGCAGGGGAAAAAAATTGCAAGGGAGGGAATAAGGAGCTTTCCTCTCCAGCTTCTTTTCCATGATAAAACTCACCTTTATTCCCAAGAAGAAAAATATAAAATTCCTCCCTTCTTGAGAAGTACAAAATTACCTTGACTAAATTCCTTCCAATCAGTGATTAACTAGCAACCCTAACCCAGAAGTCTAAATCTTCTCTTTTCCTTTCTAAAGGTAATTCTTAAATCTTTCCTTCTGCTTAATCTGCATATTGTACTGGGTTATTTATCTTCCAGTGTTTTGCAAGTTCCCTTAGGAATACCCTTAGCAACTGACTTCCATATAAACTGCTGGGAAAGTCTAAGGGAATCAAATCCCTTGTAACTAAACACAGTGTTCGAATGGAAATTTAATAGCAAATTAGATTGGCATCATTACAGAATGAAGAATAAAACTTTTGTTTTCTTTATATTTACAGTATAAAAGTCAACTAACTCTTCCTTATAGAATGAACTGGAAGAAATTATTATTCCACTTTTTGTCTAATTTTATAAGATAGCTTTGCTTTTACCACATTCTGTCAGTTCAGCCTCCAAAACAAAAGATCTCTCTCTCTTTGCTCTTGCCTATTGCCTTGTGCATTGAGTTTTGTAAATGTTCCTAACAGAATTTTCATTAGGAAGGACAAGTTTTCATAAGAGGGAGGTTGTCTTTTCCCCAAATGCAAACACTAATATAGAGAAAAAAAAAAAAAGAAGAAGATATTTCTCTCATTTTCTTTAAATTGGAGCATCTACATTTTTTCACCCCCACATAAAATTTTTCCAAACTTCTCCCTTCCACCAGACTACTAAGCAAACATCAAGACATCAAAGCAAGGTCTGCTTTGACAGCCTCCACTGATTCTTATCTCCCTCCCCATTAGCTGTTTTTCACACAGAACTTCTTTCCTGTGTAGACATGTGAAATCTGAAAAATATGAAGAAATTATACTTCTAAAATGTTCATGTCCTATATTTTATGAAGAATCTCAGTGAATAAAACGAGTGCAGATTAAAAGGTGACCTTCAGGCCCTCTTGCCTGGTGGCACAATGGGTTATAGCACAGTGAGCTAGCTGTTGCTTCTTCTACACAAGTTCTATCCCGGCCAGGGAGGTGACCCACATGGCATGGTTGACCTCTCCTGTCTCACCTGTTTTTCTCAGCAGTGTACTTCATCGATCTTCCTGTTCTGCTCCCCACTCTGTCACTGGTGAATCCTCTCACCACCCCTGCAACTCTGGCCTTTTCCCCAAGTTTGTATGCATTAATAAATAAATCTTTTCAAAAATAATAAAATAAAATAAATAAGAGGACTCTTCTCTATCAGTGCTTTCTTTCAGTTTCAGTAATTCTGTTAATCCTCTACATTCTTTTTTGACCTGCTCCATGCTTTGCACTTTATGTCATAGTTGAAGTCTCTATTTCATTAATATTTCTTTTCCTTCTGTTTCTCAAAGGTATGGTATTTGTTCAGTAAAGAATGAAATATCTCTCTCTACACTTAGTTCTCACACATTTTCTTTGTAATTGTGTTAAGTGAGAGAAAAGTATTTGTATCAGTTTGGTAAAATAAATTGGCTGAATAAATTATGATTTAATGGATAAAATTAATTTGGTTTTCCACATTATTCGAAAGTCTACTGGTACCAGAAGTCTGTTTAGCTTAAAGGAGTCATAATATGTCTCCATGGCTCAACATCTCTCTTTAAGGCATGGGGAAGGGAACAAATAATAATATTAAAATAACTTTAATGTTCAATAGAGGTATATCCATTGTAAACTGATACCACCCAGAAAGATATATAGAAAGATATATAGAAACAGCTAGTGAAACAAACATAGTTGAAACATGTCTGGGATAAACAAATGAGGCCCATTTCCTATTGCTGTCAAGACAAAAGAATATGATTATTGAATAATTGGTAGTAAAGTGAGAGGTGAGGTTCAAAGATCTTCATCATTTGGCTATATAATTAGATTTGTCGTTAATACTTTTATATTGTATATGAAGGGATAAGTTGGGTATTAAGCAATCATCTAGATGAGCTTTTTGTTAATGTATATGTGTTTGAATTGGTACTTCTGGAGGAGATGATAGAAAAGAAAAATTATGTACATGAACAATATTTCAATAAAAATACATCCGTTCTTAAAGAAAATAAATGATCTTTAGAATTCACACACCTATGTGTCCCTGACAGTGGGACTTTCAGATTAATGCTTTGTTTTTATATAGCAACCATTACTATATTTGCATAGGTTTTTGAACTTTATAGAATTCATTTCAGCAAACATGTGTATATGTTTACAATAAACTATTATATTAATATAAATATATAAGGTTTACTAAAATACACTACTTGATGTCTGCTGTCCATGGGGAAACAAAAGTTTTAAATCATGATTTTAATTTTCTATTTACTTTCTCATCTCTATAGCTTGTTAATTAATTTAAATTATATCCTAAACATACTTTATCCTGTTACCTGTTACAGCTACTTAACTTTATGATTTAAGAGCTTATTAGTCTCATTTTTTTCATCTTACTTACCACAATGGAAACATCAATAGTCAAACATAGTGAAATGCAACAATATAGATAAACCAAAAATAATTAAATCCCAAAATATTTTATAGAGCATAGTAATTTTACAAAGGTAAAAGCAGCAGCCAAAATAAACATACATTATATCCTTTTATAAATGTAATCTTTATACATGAAAAAATAAATGTAAGGGTACGTATAGACATGATAAAACTATGTGTAAAGAAAAGGAAATAAATGATAAACATAAGAGTCAGGATAATGGTTATCTTAGTTAGGGAGGCAAGAATATATGTAGGATAAGATACATGAATAGTGTTGGTTATTACAAAACTCTTATTTCTTCTTTTAGGAAATTAATTCATTTAAAAATGCAACTACCTGAATAAATGTAGCCCAAACATGAACCAATGAGAATGTATCATGTACCAAGGATTATGCAAAAAAAAAAAAAAGCCATAATCACTTAATTATTTATCTATTGCTACAAAAATGTTACCATGAAGCTTAACAACTTAAAACAAGTATGTGTGGTGTCTCAGAAACCTCACATGTTTAAGAATCAGGAGCAATTCAGCTGAGTAGTAGCAGTATCTTTGATGACATTGCTTTTAAGATGTCAGCATAGTTTATAGTCATCTGAAGTCTTGACTGGGGCCGGAGGGTCCACTTTCTCTGTAACTCATTCACCTGGCTTACAAGTCATTGTTGACTGTTGGGTCTCAGTTTCTTGCTGTATAGACCTTTCCAGAGGCCTGAACGAGAGTCTTCAGAACATAGGTGCTAGAATCCCCAGAAGGACTGGTCCAAGAGAATAAGGTAATAATGTCTTCTATGACCTAATAGCCATAGTGAAACACCATTACCTTTTTTATTTTATATTTGATCACACAGACCAACACTGTTGCAATGTAAGCAGAAGTACACAGGATGTACATACCAGGAGGCAGGGCTTATAGGGTGTTGTCTTGACTTACCTTGAATATATAGTTTTTCTGTCCACTTCAATTCTTAAATTATTCCATACATTTCTCCTTCTCTTGCTCTTGGTTCCATGGGGAATTTTTTTCCCCTTACATTAGAGTATAATATATGATACCAAATAGCATTCTAATTTCAGTCTTCCCATTTAATTGTCCAATAAACAGTGCATTAGTTTCTCTTTGACTCTGCTTTCAATTGAAATGAACTCTACTGTTTCTTCTTTTCTGATCCTAGAATTTCTCTTTTAATGTTACAGTTTTCATTATTTCTAAATATCCTTGGAATTATTGGTCATTTTGTTGCTATTGTGGATTTCTCCTCCAAAACTAGATTTATTAATCTGTCTCATTTAACATTTTTTTCTATTTTTCACTTTTTACTTCATAATATTAATCCAGGTGGTCATACATGAATTTCACAAGTATTTATAGAAGACATATTATGTGGCCAAACAGTAGCAGAATTAGAAAGCTATTGATAGTAAAAATAAGTAGGGGAGAGAGGGATAGTGCTCTACAAAAAGGTGAGAGCAAAATATAAAATGAGAAATAAAATAAAATCCTTGAAAAGATTCCCAATTTTGCTATAATAACCTTCTATTTAAAAGAGTGATGCTTGAATCATGCCAATGTAATTGTTAACCATCACTCTCAAAGATTGCCTGCGAATCATATCCTGAAATTCCAAGATCAAGCTTTGTAAAATTTCTACACTTCTAGATCTTTCCACTCCTAGCTCCCCCCTTAATGGTGGAATACCTTAAAATAGTGATTCACTGATCGATGGAACATGAAAGTATTTTTATTTATGTTTATTTTAAGGAAAACATCTATTAATTTATAAGAATCTAAAAATTAGCTACATAAATAATCTTCCTCACTGTTGCTTCACTACTTGTCAAAATCCATTCACATGGATAAATCACAAAGGGAACAACTGAAGAATTGTAGCATATTGTGTTTTCAGTCCTCCTGTGTCCTGTATCACTTCCCAGCCCACATCTACAGGAAAGAATTTTCATTAGAGAATTCCTCCCCCCCCCCTTGTTATAATTCATTTCATTAACAATGGAAAAGGAAAAAAATTATTTAGAATAAGAAGTCATGAGTACAACAAAGTAGCACATGGAACAACTAAGGAAAAATTTGCAGCCTCAAAAGAACACTCATGAAGGAATAAGCATGTTCTGACCATATGTTTTCATGTAATAGTTTACAAATGTATCCAACCACATAAAAACTAAAATTAGCCATTTTGGTGGGAAAGATGACCCCTTTTCTTAATTGTGAAGATTTTTTTAAACATATTTATTTTTCATAAAAGAGAGGTCATTAGTAATGTTACAAGATGTCATGAAATGTTTCCTTGAATTTCTACCTAGTTCAAACTGCAGCTTAAGTCAACTGAAGTCTATTTCAAATTTTTCAACTTTTAATATCAGATCAAGTAGCACTTACTATAAACTATAAAAATAATGTGTCACCTTATTTTGTTCTAAAACTGCTTATAATATGTTCTGGGATTCTATACCATAATCTCCACAGAAATGAATGACTAGTGAGGCAGTGAAAAAGAACTGGACAATATTCACTCTCATCTTTCAATTCATTAATCAGTTGAGCTTCAGGCCTGGGAAGTTGAACCAGATGAGTCCTAAAATCCGCAGTTGCTGAACTGTAGAGGTAGTTGTTAGAACGAATTAGGTAGAAAGGTTTCCAGGAAAGACTAAACTCAATTAATTTGCTATGAGTAAATATTTAAAACTTGAGATTTTCCATCTTCCAGACCTAGTCTGATCTCAACTAGACATTGGCAATCAAGAAAAGTTCTTTGTGATAGCCAAGCTATTGCCTTGCTACTAGACAAAGCTACAAAATATGAGTATGCTCTGTTGCCCAGATATGCAATCCTTAGACTGCAACCTCCAGCCCCACTCCACCAAAATTCCCCTTTTTCCACCCTGAGCTATTTGTTCATTCCTAGATTGTCAATATCAGTTAAGTGTTGATCATATTCTAGAACATCAAAGTAATTAACAATAAGGTGTGAATGAGGTTTACAGGTTCACAAGGCAGATTTGCATTTTAAAAGAGGGGCTTGTAAACACAAATGAATTTCTAATAGATGGAATGTGTGAGAGATATTTTTTTCTCTCCAAGGGATGGGGGCAGATTTCTAGTGCTCTTTTTCAGCCCAGGAATATCAGGTACTGCCTTTGAATTTCTTTTCCCTCTGCAGTTTCTTGCCACTCACTTTTCAATGTATCTGACTGCCTTTGCAAGAATATAATTAAAATAGAGTATCAGTGGTTAGTCTGATAGAACCTTGTACAAACTTAGAGATCTTGAGGCCTCAAAACAGATACTAGACCCTAATTCTTATAGTAGGCAATTTAAATAGACAAAAATCCCATTCTTTCTAGGATCAGCACTCTTTATTGTGTTTGTTTAATTATTTGAATGAGGACAATTGATCAGAAGTTGTAAGACAACTTCTTTCTCTAAAGAAAATCAGAGACTTTAAAACAAATTGAATGCAGTCACATAGTGAAAAACTAAAAGTACTTTCCTGGTAATTTTGATATCAGATAGACAAAGAAAATAAAGATTGAACACCTAGATATTTTCCTGGACAAAACAATTTAGAGTTTCAGAGAAGAAAGGAAAACATCAACAAGAAGAAAAAGAAATATAGCTATAGGGATCCAGATATCCTCTTTTTAAATATATAACAAATAAATAGGAAATCTTGCTGTTTAACAAACCAGCCTTTTAATGCCCCCTACGCTTCCCCCAAAGTTTCCCTTTCCTTCTAAAATAAGACTATCTCAGAAATATATGAAACAACTAACAAAACTTTTGACCAGAAGTGTAAACCTCTCAGTCTTTGACCTAGGTGTACAATGTCCATAGTTTTTTTTCCCAGGATCTTTGTAAAACATCTTTTATGCACAGGGGTCACCCAGTCACAGAGTGGGTGTCAGGGCATTCAAGTGAAAGACCCACCCCACATGCATGGCTCAATCCTAGTGGCTGTGAACAATTTTTCTATAATCCATACAAGTATCCTCGAAGTTGGAAAGGAAAAGTCTTTATTATAAACCAAATAATAGCATCTATGCTGAAACTGTATTTGCTGTGTATAATGTATGTAGCTTTTTCACTTCTCTTTATAAAAATATCCTTAAAGGCATTTTAGAAGGAATGAATAATAATATTACCAGAGATGACTTGCAGTACCAACTGAACAAGTAGTTGAATTGAATTCAAATCTAAGATTCAAAGAATTTCACTTCAGATGTTATTTTTTTTTATTACAACAAATCTTAAGGGAAGATATGTTATCTTCTATGATATAGAACTAAAAAATAGCCTATCTAATATTAGGTATCCTAAGTAACTCCTTCATTTTCCGAAATTATTTTCATCTTAAACTTTTCGATAACAAGGTTACTCTGACTGAGAGATTGCGATTAAGGTAATAAAGTTTTAGTTCATGTCTCTCATTACAAAAGTTTACCATAATGACTAATTTAATTTACACTGAAGAGAATGATTATCTAATAAGTGGTATTACAAATAATCTTTTTAAATCTTATTTGTAGAGTACCCCCATAATTTATCATCCAAATGAGGCACTTTTGAAATTGAATATGGTCACTATTAATGTGCCTCAACAATTGGAACTAGAACTAGAGATCTTCTGTATAAACTGACAGATGTGGACACCCAATTTATAAGACATAATTCTGAGAATGAGAGTGACGGCACCAACAGAATAGTGATTCATGGGCCTAACCTGTAATTTACCTTTAATCTACAATTTCATGAAGTTGGTTCTCTGCCACTTTGAGCTCTTCAGAATGCTCCCGTCTCACACTAAGTTCAAGAGATGGCAGCGTTATGGCATTCATTCCTTTCAGACGAAGAGAGGAGGGAGAGTGCTGAGATTCAAACCCAACTTTTTTTTTTAATTTTTTTTTATTACAAAAGTTTATTTTTACATCATTTTGTACATTTTTTTTCCATCTCAATTGTAATCCCCGCGGGTTTCCCATGTCCAAGTCACCCATATGCCATCACCATAATCCCGTGCATTTCCCTCCCCACACCCTGTTTTTGATTCCATTCCCCACTCCACCCCCACAAAATGTTTCTGGTATATGGTTGTTCATTATTTTTGTTATTTTCCACCTGGTCCATTTTACTCCTGCTATGAGTGAAACCATCCAGTATTTTTCTTTCTCTTTCTGGCTTATCTCACTAAACATGATCTTTTCCAGCTCCATCCAAGTTGCTGCAAAAGACATGTGTTTCTCTTTTTTGGTTGCTGAGTAATATTCCATTGTATATATGTACCACATCTTTTTAATCCAGTCATCTACTTTTGGGCATTTGGGCTGCTTCCATGTTTTTCCAATTGTAAATAAAGCAGCAATAAACATGGGGGAACAGGTATCTTTTTCAATCAGTGTTTTTGTGTCTTTTGGGTAGATACCTAGGAGTGGGATTGCTGGGTCGTAGGGAAGCTCCATGTTTAGCAGTTTGAGGAACCTCCAAACAGTTTTCCATAGTGGTTGTACTAGTTTGCATTCCCACCAGCAGTGCAGGAGAGTTCCTTTTTCACCACGTCCTCGCCAACATTTGTTGTTGTTAATTTTTTGAAGATGTGCCATTCTCACTGGGGTGAGGTGGTATCTCATTGTGGTTTTAATTTGCATCTCCCTTATTACAAGTGATGTTGAACATTTTTTCATATGCTTGTTGGCCATCTGCATTTCCTCTTTGGAGAAATGTCTTTTTAGCTTTACTGCCCATTTTTTGATGGGGTTGTTTACTTTATTTTTGTTGAGTTTCATCAGTTCTCTGTATATTTTTGTGATCAGTCCTTTATCTCTACTTTTATGTGAGAAAATGTTTTCCCAATTAGTGGGCTGTCTGCTTGTTTTTAGTAATGTCTCTTTTGCTGTACAGAAGCTCTTTAACTTGATGTAGTCCCATCTATTTATCTTTGCCTTCACTATTGTGGCGTTGGGTGCTCTGTCTTTAAAGATGTTGCTGAAGTGTATGTCGTGTAGTGTTTGACCCATCTTTGCTTCTAAGTATTTTATGGTTTCCGTTCTTATGTCTAGGTCTTTAATCCACTTCGAGTTGATTTTTGTGACTGGAGTGAGGCAGTGATCTAGTTTCATTTTTTTGCATGTAGCTTCCCAGTTTTCCCAGCACCACTTGCTGAACAAATTTTCTTTGTTCCATTGTATCTTCTTTGCTCCTTTGTCAAAAATTAGGTGTCCATAAACTTGTGGGTTTATATCTGGGCAAACCCAACTTTTTAAACCAGTGTAGTTGGAGGCTCCCATCTAAACTTTGACTATGCACCAGTCCAGATTCTAAGACTAAAAGGCTTAATGTGTATTCTCCAGTCAACTTCAGTCACCTTCATATGGATCTAAATGACCTCCATTAAACCAAGATAGGAAGGGCTAAAGGGTAAAATCTGTTCAGTACGTAATTTATTTTTACAGCTGATCAGAATAATATTATATTAATGGAAGTCTCTTAAGTTTGTAAAGAATTAAACTTCTAAGAGTAGAGTTTTATACATGAAAGCAACACTTGATAGTGTGGAACCAAATTTAATCTTAGAATATCCTCAAACAAAATAATTTTTACTTTGAAAAAGATACTATTTATGAGAACTTACTGCTATATGCTATTCATGGAACAGGCTGTCTTCCAGTTACACCTCTGAAATGTTGTACTGAAAGGTTAGCCTAAAAGAGTGGAACATTTACAGAAACACTATCTGAAAATGATAGGTCAAAGGGGGTTGACAACTGCTGGTAACCATTGCTGAACTACTCAGAAATTCTTCAAATGAGATTGCTTTGCTCACCTAATTTAACAAGTATTTTCCCAGTCAGTATAAAGTACAAATTAATTTGATTTGGTTGATGAAAAAAAATGTCAGTTTTCTTGCAATTTAAACTTTTATTTGAGGTAGAAAGTTTCCCTTCTGAATAAGTTGCAGCCTGGAAGTGGTCAAATGTCTAGGGGGGGGGAGAAACTAATGAAACTTTGTTGTGGAGTAATTCACAAAGGAATATAAGACTTGTTACATAACTGCAGCCCTTTGTTTGTGGAGCCTGTGACAGAATCCTGCCCTTTTAGCTCAGGCTGAACACTGCCACCCAAGTCCTCCCTAACTCCAGGCAGCTAAGTCTTTTTTCCCCCATCTCCTGCCATGATTACTCTGGCTGCTGATTAAATCACACCTTATATTTAAGGTCACTAACCTAAAACGACCCAAGGTTACTTATTTTTCTCCTCAACAGTTCCCCACTACTTGTAATATTTGGAAATCTTGAAAATAGCTTCCGTCCCAACTCTTGTAGTCTTTTCTCCAAAAGTAAATGCTATAATAGTTTCCTCACTGGTGGATTCAAAGGACGCAGGTGAAAGATTTTGGGAGCTAATTAGCATGCAGTGGAGACTGAAGCATTGGGGTGAGTCACAGTCATGCTATCTAAGGGACAGAGAAGATGTCTTTTTGCTGGTGATATTTGACAAGTGCTGGTTCCTGGCACAGTTTTAATAGGGCTAAACCTGCATAGATTGTCTTCTTTGTATTTAAGAGAAATCTTGTTTATATCATCTCTACTTTAAAACATCCTTGCCTGTGGGCTTATTTTAATGTCTTGTTTTTTACTTAAAATACATTTCTATTAATTTTGGGAAATTTTTTAAAGTTTGCTTTTATTGTATTAATAGCTAGACTGTGCTGTAATAAATTCATGCCATATAATTTATTTCAGACTCAAATTTTTCTTTCGTGACCTGGTTTAGTACTCTCTCCTTATCCTATTACAGATTTCTCCCTTGCTTTCAGAGTGAGAATTTTATTACATATATTGAATGTCTAGTATATATAATCAAAATATGAAGTGAATGAATATTTATTAAGTGCCAAGAATGTGACCAATGTTTACCATCTGGTTAAGAAGAACAGTTTGGATATTTCAAATTATGAATGTTATTTTTTGGTTAGAAGCATATTTAGTAGCAGAAATCTTGATTTGAGTCAAACAGCTAGTGGTTTGTCTTTCTCATATAGCAAGAAGCCCAGAGGTAAGGAGTTGCTGGTGTGTGATATAGTCAGCAGGAATATCTCTGGGATTCCCTGTGCATCATATTCAGATTTTTAGCTATATAAACACAAAATAAGTTCTGCAATTCCAAGCATCCTACCCCTGTGCAAAGAGCGAAGAAAGCAGAAGCAAAGGAATCACCTTTTCCTCTACCTTTACCAGAAAAGAAAATGTTTGCTCACAAACAAGCCTCTCAAACAGATTGCCACATTGGTCCTATTGACTAGAACTGGGTCCTAAAGCTACCCTTGGTTGCTACAGAGACAAAGAAATCAAGGCACAGTTTTGTCCTAATAGACTTATACATATAACTCAGTATCCCAGGCTGAATGCATTGCCCCTCTGAACAAAACAGTGTCTATAGCTAGGAAGAATGGAGGGAGTGCATATTGGAGAAATATTAATGTCTACTCCAGTTGTAGTGGACAAAAAAAAATAAGGAAAACTATGTGGGCTACTGAAATTCAAAAATTTAATTTATGGTTGATAATAAAACATAAGCTGTACAAGGAGGTAACTGAAACAGTTAGATCAGTTAAAGAGTAATGATAAGGACAGTCCAACTTAGAGATGAACAAATGCTTAATAGCAAGAATATGTGTGCTGTTTATGGCAGCAGTCACTGCATTGTGAGTTCCTTAATTCTTTGAAGATAGGAGTCAGGCTTATTCTTCCTTATTTTCCTAGTATCTCACACATTGTAGATGCTTATTGAATAATAATAAATGAATAAACAATGTTCCAATCAAGTGATCCAGATGTGAGTCAACAAATCCCAGAAACAATAGAATAGAAAATACAAAATTAGTGTTCCGTTGTCAGTATCAGCTAATATGGTCTGGCTACCCTCCGCAGTACGTGATGGGAAGCACTGGAAGCTGATGCCTGAGCAAGAGGCTGAAATAACCAAGTTAATAATTTGAACTTGATCTGTTAAAGCCCAATTATATTTCTGGAATCGAAGGTTTTAAATACATAAACTGCAGCTCCCCACAGATCTTCCAACTGTTAGTAATACCAGGCCAGTCACTGTCATTTGCTCCCCATTTCTTTCACCCATAGGGAATTCATCATGTGAAAGAGGCTTTGGAAAAATGAAAAGTCATTCACTGGAAATTCCTAGATTCCTACTTTTCAACAATTGAAAACTGTGTTTGTTTAGTTTCTGTTCCATGCCAGTCATTCTACAGTTTTAGGGAGATTATAAAAATAGTCCTGGCTACAAATTGTTTATATTCTAATCAAGAACTTAAATGTCTTGATTGATTTAAGATACAGGAAATGAAAACAGTTTTAATATTGTCCAAAAAAACAACAAAAAAATTTAAATCAGTCAAAAAGATAGTTTGACTGGATTTCATTGTTATGTGGTACTGATTTAGCTAGACAACTCAGCCAAGAGTCAAACTTGTTTCTACAAATACCACAGAAATAATTTCCACTAAAGGAAAATTGCCTTTCTCACTATGGGACTGCTTATTTTTTATTTAACAAAGGGATAACATTTCTTGTGCTATTTTGTTTCCCAAACCCTAGATTTTAAATTTGGATTCTAGTCTACAATATGGATTAAAAGTAGTCTGAAATAATAAATGAAAGCAATTTCATTTTGGAATTGCTTTCATTTTGGAATTGCACCTCCATGAATCCCACATAATCTCAAGCATTTCACATTATATGTTACTTAATTTTACCTGAAATATATGCCAATGGACTGAGAAATAGACACAATACTAAAATGTTCAACCTCAGTAACTGGGCATTCCTAGTCTACTTACAGCCTGTGTACAGAGGCTTAATGAAGTTCACTTATTACTTTAGCCTGCTTGGTTAGATTAGAATGCTTCTTACTACTTTAATATAATAATACTTATTTGACAGAGAAACTATATATTTTATTGTAATCAACTGAGTGATATATTTTCAGTGATAGATATGTAGTGCTTCTCTAAAGACTTGTAGCATTATTAAAAATATTGTACTTGGGTAATAATAACATTCACCTGGCAACAGTTTTGTCACCTGCAAAATGAGATAACTAGTCTTACCTGATCCTTAGCTAATTTTGACTTTAAAATATGTGACCTCATTTTTTCAGTTCAGTTCAACCAATATCAACAGAATACCTACAATGTTAACCAGATACAAATCAATATGGAAGAACCTGGATAGATACAAAAATGAATATCATAATCTTTTTATGCAAGTAGCTTATAATTTGAGGCATTAATATTGAGATGTGCATTTGCCAATACATATTAGCGCCTTATAGCTGGAATGTCATTTGGGTGATATATGACTGACTTCAAAGAAATGAAATTCATTTGTCTGTTATTGTTTCTCATCTCAGGATTTGGAAAACCAAAAAAAAAAAAAAAACAAGGGGGGGGGATCAATCATTTTATGCATTTATATCCCATCTTCACTGCAGAATATTTACAACATTCTGGAACATTCCTTCCTCCCTAATGAAGTTCAGCTCTAGTAGAAAATGCAGTTGATTCCATTTGGGTGATGAGAAAACTGAATCCTAAGTTTCTTGGAGTTATAGAATTTGTCAGTGAATGGGAACAGGTGAAAATCTAGGAACTCTCACTCCAGGACTACACAGCCAGGCTCCTTAGTTTGTGACAGTTTCTTTTAGCAAGTTCTGCGGAGCCTGATTAGAAAACCATCTTCCACACCTGATCCTTCCTTATTCCCTATCCAAACAGAAGTTTATCCATTGATGATTTCAGATGTATCAACAGGGGAAAAAAAGGTGTAGTGGAGGAATGGCAGTGTGCAGCGACAGATGTGATCTGCAATCTGTGGCAGGCACAGTGATAGAATGTTTCAATCTCTTTATTTGCATTAAATTTGGAACTGAAGAAAAGTTGGAGACTCTTCCATCAATCTAATTCATAAACATTTGACTCCAGGCCCAGCAATGGTAAAGAAAACTAAATTTTTGCTAGGTGAGAACATCATACTACACATATCACCCTGGAAAGTCTTCCTCGGTTCTTAGTATCACTAGAATTTTTCCTACCCAGTTTTTAAGAAGAGTGAAGATTGTTCAGAAATTTACTTCTTTTTACAAACTTGCAAGCAGTTCCTTAGAGACAGACAATAATATTTCCTTCTTTACCTAAATCTTCCTAGGTAGTAAAAAATCATATCCATGTTACATCTCATGGTTTCCTTTGTCAAAAAAATTTGCGTCTGAGGTCTAGGAAAATATTTGGTCTTCACAAATGAATGTTTGAACAGGTGCATACTGCACTGGTCTGTTTGAGAAAATGGTAGTCTCTTTCTAGAAACCCTGACATGAAGAGAAAGATCCTCATGCCAGCGTTCAGGAGCACTTATGAAGGAGAGTTTCAGGTGACTTTGAGTCTTCCTACCTTCTTACTGACCCCTCCCATTCTGTGTTCTCATGAAGAAATTGATTTAATAGATTCAAGATATTATTAAATACATTCTGCATTAATATTATATGTCCTCTTTGAATCCAAGTGGCAATACAATAGAATTTCATTTTATAAATAACACCTTTCAAGCTAACACCACAGGGCACAGTACAAAAGAATCAAAATAGAACACAAATGCTGTAATCAAATGCAGACCCCAGGAAGGCTGATTAAAAAGGCATGTTGCTAGTATGAGCAGCCGACAGGGTAAGTATAGTGGGTCAAAGCAGAAAAGCCAGCTGAACAGAAGGGCAAACTAAAATAAAACGGACTTGCTTGTCTGATTCACACGGTTGTATGGCTCTCCTTTGTCATCATCTCCTTTGGACTCAGGAATTACAGGGGAGAGATATGTGTATATGTTGTTCGAGGAGGTGGGAATCAAATGTATGTAGGGTCATTAGGTTTATCCTCAGTCGTCACACACAACACAAACAAAAGAAAATCTTGAAGGCAATGCCTGCAGCTAGTGGCTGTGCCTGCAGTATGATTCTGAGACAGCCCAACAAAGCTCCTTTCTTGAAATTACCTCTGGCTTTCAGAAAACAACTGTAAGGAAGCAAGTGGATCCCACCAAGACAGTAAGAACAGGTAGTACTGTTTCTGGTAGGCATCTGTGAGAAAAGGTGAATGTGTGAAGATGCCGTTCTGTGGCCTTCGTCACGTGGCCGTCTCTTCTCCACGGGAGCCTCTTCTCACCCGGGGGGCTTCCTGTGTGCTCAGTCTTATCCCCACAACCTTTGCCTGACATCAAGGATTTGTGTTTGTAAATCTTATCTCTAATTGTAGAAGAAAAGGTTCTGTCCTCTTTATGAAGGAATATGAAAGTAGGCAAAAATAGGGGAGGTGTTTTAGGTATTTACCTCTGCATCGATATGTAAAACCAGTTCTAACAATGATGATTGTATACGTGGAAGAATGCACCTAATGGGTCATTTACCGATGCTTCTCTATTTGAGATTGAGAATACAATAATAGGACAGGAAACAGGATACATCCCCCTACTAGATAAATTTATAATGTATGCTGAAAAATAGCAGCCTATACGCAACAGCCTCCCAAAAATTGAATCATGGCACAGAAATATAAGGAGAAAGGAAGGAAAAAATGAAACTTGAGGTGATTTTTACCTATCTTAAAGGTTTGAGCTGTTCGTAGTGACTCTCTTGATTACCCACCTAGTAGAAATTCTAGATTGAATCACAGGTGCTTGAATTTAGGTCAGCAGTTTATTATTTCTGTAGATCTACTATTTAACTATAAGCTATAGGAAATAAAAGCATATGTAGGCAGCACTTGGTGGGGGAAGAATTATGAAAACACTACTTACTACTTTTATTTAACAGAATCTTATTTCCCTTAATTCGGACATTATTATTTAACTATATAGAGAGTCGACTTATTAGTGACGATAATCAGTAGTATAATAGGTTGAAAACACTGGATTTTGATCTCAAAAGTGAGTTGTTTCATAATGTGTGTAATCAAACATTGATGACTACACAGCAATCAATGTGCTGTCTCAGTTCTTTGGTTGCAGGTAACTTCTCTAGAGTGGAGCAGCTAGAGGCATCTCCCAGGCACCACCCCCCCCACACACATACACAGCCTGGTTAATGTATTAAAGTGACTCATCACTTTGCAATCAACAGGTTCCCTAGTGCTCAAAGTGCAAATTTCTAGCAAGTTCTATTAGCTGTCTAGCTTTTTTTTTTTTTTTTTTTTGGTCATCAATGAGTGCTGGAAGGTCTGGATCCTGGCCCAGAGTGCAGGCTACTCTTCCTGGGTATTCTGTCTCAGCCCTACAAGTAGTGGTTGATCCTTTTATTTGTTCTTCTTATACAATTTGAAATTCTCTTTACTTCTAACTAGGTGCTCCTTCATTACTCCATTCCCCTGTTATAGTTAGTAATTCTTTATATTAAACTTTTCCTAATCAAATTGCTGTGTGGTTTCTCTCTCCTAATGGACCCTGCATGATACATATCCAAATATATTAAAATAATCTGTATTCTTTGGGAGTGGAGGAAAGAAAGTAAATATGATAAGTCATCTCTTTATAGAATGAATTAGTTCTGGTACTCTGTGCATTATGTAGGCCTGGCAATTATCGAACAAGAAGTTTTGGAAATTTAATTCTAGATTGAAAGGTGGCAAAAAGATATGGTGCTGTATACTTTTTTTTTTAACTTTTTTTTTTAAAGATTTATTTATTTGTTCATACAGAACTGGGGTACAGGCTAGAGGCTCAGGGGAGGCGAGAGGCTTCACCAGAGACACAGTGAGAAGCAGAACAGGCAGATCGACGAAGTACACTGCTGAGAGGAGCAGTGGGCGGGTCAGGAGAGGTCTGCCCTGTGGTCACCTCCAGGGCAGGCAGAATCGAACTCATGCAGAAGTGGCTTTAGTTTCTCAGTGCTGTGCTTTAACCCGCTGCACCACCAGGGAGGGCCAGTGCTGTATACTTTTAATTGTACATATGCTGCATATGTACATATGCTGTATAT
>NW_004567104.1:38657775-38695632 GCF_000260355.1 Condylura cristata
CATGTGGATCTCCTCTGGAGCAGGCGGGAATTGAACTCATGCGGAAGTGGCTTAAGCTTCTTAGTGCTGTGCTTTAGCCCGCTGCGCCACCAGGGAGGGCCCTAATTGTACATATTTTAAAGATCATTTAAAACTATTTTACTGGACTTAAATGAGAATTTTTTAAAATATAAGGTATATTTTAAAATAATACTATAAAATATAGTAAAGCAAAATCTTGACTCAACGATATGACAAAATATTAATACCCTGGTGTGATTTTGTAGAGCATTAATGATATGAAAACAGTGATACCCATCATCTACGGAGAACTCAAAGTCCTCAGCAGATTATGTTGATTTATCAAATACTCATAGTAGTAAAGGTGAATACCATTATCATCCCTGTTTGACAACTTAGAAAACAAACTCGAGAAGGTTAAGGAATGACCTATCATGATATGTGTATTAAATTTATAACTAAAATTTATATACCTGACTATAAGCCCTTAACCACTAACCACAGCTGCCAAAACAACACTATTGAAGTAAAGGGCAAGTTACTTGGAAGCAGAAACAGAAACTTTTGTGTTTTTCATCAAAGACCCAGAAAAACTGAAGTCTTCCTAGAAAATACACCATACTCTGACATATTTCCGAGATAGGCAATCTATTACTTTTACCTAACAAGATATGACCAAGCTGGGTGAACAGTGATGATCAAATCCCCAGAAACAAAGTGCTAACATTGTATCAAAAACCTAGCAGCCTTTAGTAAGAGCTGAATTGAAGGCAGATGAAATATTAACAGCAGTTCTAACAGCACAAAATGAAATATGAGATACTGTATCAGAAATTATTAGTAACCTGTTAAAAGAAATGCTGAAAAATGGCAGTTACCAAATTAAAACTGGGGAACAGAGCCCAAATGGGAAATTTCAAAAAGTTTGGAGGAAAATAAATGACAGATTGTCCTCTTGGCTCTTATTACTATGCCATCCTAAATCCTACTTGGCAATACATGGTGGAGGTGAAATAAGAACAGCATCACTGCCAGTGTTGGTCCTCAAATTTGTAGTCCTAAGTGTCTGCAATAGTGTCTGGGATTGATTAGAAAAGTAGTTGGAATTTGGTAGCATTTTAATTTTATCATTATTGAGGAGCCTGGAGACTCTTATTATGAAAGGCTTCCTCTCATTTGTGAATTGGCCCCTTTGCTCCACTTTTGGATGGCTGGCTTCCTCCATGCAGAGCCACACTAAATGTTCTACATGAGAAAGCTATTCTCCTTAAGTGCCATCAAATTTAAAGCATCTATCTGGATTTGTTAATATTTACAACACAAAATATCTAGGTTCAAAAAAAGAGTGGTTAAAAACCCCAAATACCGGGTAGTCAATGGGGGTGATGTTTTTCCATCAGTAACCCAGAGAAGAGAAATGACGATAAGCAAGAGTTGTTGAGCAGTTAGTGCCAGAGAGGAAAAGGAAATGAACTATAGAACCATAGAATCTTCATGTTTGGCAGAGGTTGTTTCATGCAGCCCTACCCTATCATTTTTCAATGAAGAGACTGAGACATGGGGAGTTAAGGGACTTGACTTGCCCTAGACACATAGTTGTTTACTGACAGTGAGGCCAAAAACATTTCCCAACTCCCAGTCTGGAACTCTGTAGTTCAGCTTGCTTCTGCCATCCTCTACTAAAAGTTAACACTAACACAGCCTGGAATATGGGAGAATTCAGCATCTGTGGGGAGATAGAAAAGTGGTGACTTTGGAGATAGAAATCAGTCTGAAAAGGGAGAAAATGGATGATTCCCCTTCACTGGGACTCGTTGGCCAAGCTTTTGCTACCCTGTGTTTGATTTCCCTGTACTTTCCCACAACATCTAATAAAATAATTTGGCTATAGTTCCCCAGGGCTGAACTTCTACTTTCTAATTGGATTTGTTTAGTGAATTCTCCTTCATACAATTTCTTGCCAGGTGTCGATTAGTTTGTAGGTGGCTTTGCTGTTGAGTCCTAATAGTCACATGTGCTGGATTTTCTTTCTCTAGCAGTGAAATGTGGTCTGGTTTTTGTAGAAAGAAACTTCTCCATGAGGCATTCCTAACTTAGGATGAGCTATTGCTTTAAGGTATAAGAATTACATTCTTTTAACCATTGTATTCTAGTAGGACTACAACCATATGTGAGTTTTTTAATCAGGCTCATGAGTTAAGTGAAATAATTGTCTTTATTTTGAAGCATAGAGTAATTTGACACAAACCAGTTGCAACGAAGGTACAATAAAAATGTCTTAATAGGATTCCCTGTGAAATAGCAGTACAGGTCTTTTAGACCAGTCAAATATTTTTTCAGAATAGAGCAACCGGAAATGAGAGTCAGACAGTGTGATGAAAACTACAGATGGAATGCTTTGCATGAAAAGTGATTATATATAAGAGAGGGCTCAGGAGTGGGTAGAAGTCGAGTTGGAAGGGAGGGCTAACTGAAATAAGAGAAGATAATGCTTGACCAGGTCTAGTAAAATATTCCCTGCCACAACTGCTGTTCCATGAAAAGACTGAGCCAGGAGGCCTGAATAAACTAACCTTAAGTTCAGAGTTGCCATTATTGTGGGAGGCATCAGGGAGAGCACATCCGGGTTTGTGTTACACAGTAATCACTGCTGGGTGTCAGCATTCATCAGCCAGATGGCCAGACCCACAATTAATCAATTAGGCTGGGATGATCAACTGGACTGAGTTTTCCCCTTTGGTAAAATACCCTCATCATGTGGTCAAGGCCAATAGCACTTTTATCCTGTTGCTTTTGGAGACGCTTCTAAAAATTCTGCTTTTCTTTTTTAGGTCTCTAGTTACTAGACACTGTTAAGCTCCAAGCTGCTTTGACAACACAGATACCCAAAATCAAGATTTTAACATATTGAATTTTCTGCATTCTGTGTATTCAAAATATAATGTTTATTATACCGATAGAAATAATCTTTTTAGAGTAGTTTTCTCTAAGGAGTATTACCCAACTGATTTTAGTAGAGTCTTTGTATTAGTTCCACTCAGTCCAGCCAACATCACTGGAAATAATCCTTCACTGGTCACTTATCAAGGGGATATGAAATCAAATCAAAATAATAGCATTTTATTGCGTATTCACCATGTGATAGATACTGCTGTGATAAGGACTGACAAGCATTGACTCAGCCCTTATAATAATTCATGAGGGTGAAAACATTTCTTTAAAGAGAAGGAAACTGAGGCCAGAGAGTTCATTTTCCCAAGGCCAAACATTTAAAGAAAACTGTGGTAGAGCTGACTTAATACTATGGAATGAAGGCTAAATAAAACCTACTCTGTATTTTCTTACATGTCTTACACATCTAATTTAAAAGACTCTAATTTTAAAGAAATATAGTGAGTCCTTATTTTTCCTCTTCAAAGAAATATCTAGTATTCCCCTGCTCCGATTGATGTTAGTCTCCTTTCCATTCTGTTCTTACTTTATCCCATCTGACCTGAGATTGCTTTCTTCCTTAGTCAGGTATCATCACTACTATTCACTCAATTTCTATCTCAACTCCCTTATCTAGATGTGCCCCCTCTAAGCTTGTTTTTGAAACTAAGACTTTATCAGTTGACTTATAGATTGATTTGCAAATTGATTTGCCTCCTTGAAAACAAAATGTCCTGTCCATTACTAATGTATTTTTTTATATTGAACCTGGTTTTTCCATCTATTTAATTCCACCCTCCCCCAACCCGCATCTTGCTATATTGCAGGACTCCTGCATAAGGAGAAATGTTTGAAGGTCTTTTTGGTGGGAAGCATGATTTCCTGATGGAAATCTATACTGACCCCATTGAGTAGATATAAGCACACATAATGTCATCTTGCCTTTGTGTTTCACCATTGAACATGAGCCTCCTCATTTTTAGTTCTTTTTTAGCTGCATCTAAGTTCAGTTTAAGAAGTATTTCTCGTTAACCATTTTGTGAACAGTGTTTTTTTTTTTAGGCTATACCGGTAAGGGACCCAAATACACATCTTTGAGATATGAAGGGTTTATTTATGATTACTTATTTCATGGAGTATAAATTTTTTTCCCACAAAGCACGACTGTACTTTGCTTTTGTTTGGCTACCTACTTTACAAAATGGAACAGCAATACCAATTTCTATGTTTGGGAGCACATGAACAAAAAGGTATTCCAGAAATCATAGGGAGCATGTTACATCCTCCAGGGCTTACCAGTGCCCTCTTTTTCTGACTGCAGTACCCTAATTTGTTCTTACTGTGTTTGGCAGGCAGCTGGTTTAAGATTTCCCCTTGCTATCTTTACCGTATAATCCTCCATCCCAGAGCTCATGAGGTTCTTTCATTTTGATCAGCAGTATCTCTGTGTGTTGCAGTACTAAGCTCTGCCATCTAAGCTGCCTTTCTGCCTCATTTTGCTCCTGACCTAAACCCCCCTGCTATTCCAGGCCTGGCCTCTCATGACCAGAGACTGCTGACTCATCCTGGCCTGTGCCAAGCTGTGCAGTCGCTTAGCGATGTGGACAGCAGTCGAAGGACTAGAATGAGATCACTGAACTCATTTCACTTGTTGCTTACGGTACAGTCCAGCATGAGCTGGAAATGTAGGAACCTCAGCCTCCCGAGCAGAAAGAGTAAGTAGATTAAACACACTGCATCACCAAGTCCTCAACAAGCAGCAGTTGGGTGGAGGGGGTGGGGGGGCTCGCTTTCTCATGGCCGTGGCTAGGGCATTCGGGTTCATGAGGAGTGTTCCTTTGTCCTCTCTTCTTCCTCTCCTCCACGGTCGCACCCTCCTCCCCCTCCCCTGAACTTCCCTTTTGAAAAGGTCCGGATGGCACAGCAGTGATCTGGGCAGAAATGAAATTTTGCTAATAAGCAGCCTCCGCAAGAAATCCTGGAACAGTGACACTGTTGAAACTGCTTAGTTTAGTTTGTCTACTGGGAACTCACATGAACTTCCCAACAGAATTCAAGGGAATGAAAAAAAATCTTTTTGTTCTCCTTTCCTTCTTGATTCTCTTTTTCTTTCTGTTTTGAGGGAGGTAGTTTCAAGAGACATGGCTGCATTCTGCTGTGGTGTAAAGTTTTCCGTCGGGAGACAATAATGTACATTCCTCTGGCAGGACGGGATAGCTTTTTTTTTTTTTTTTTTTTTTTTGTTTCTCTTGCTGTTGTTTATTTATAAGACATTTCCTCTCAGTTAGTGGAAGTTAGATCGTAAGAGGCTCCAGTGATTTTCCTTCCACCTCCCCTCCCTAATTTCTGTGCTTCAGCACTCTGGAACACTGTGAACTCGACAAACTAATCAGAGCAGGGAGCTTAGCAGCCAGGCCTGGACACTCTCAAGAGACTGTGCTGATTCTCAGTCGACACTCCTTGGATCAGGAACCACAGTCCTGGTGAGTGGTGAGGTTCCAGAATTTGATGTGTCAAGGATTCTATTCTTGATGTCTCTGAGGCAGTCAGGAAATAAAGGGTGTTTTTAAGAAGAGAAAAAAATACAATTTTTTTTTTAAAAAGCTACCAAACAATCCAGCAGGATGATGAAGAATTTAATGTGCACAGCTGAGAGCACTCTGTGGACAATGTCAGAGCCTTAAGTCTATGCTCACGAGAAGTCTGCAGCGTAGGCTTCACGCTGCCACCGATGGATGTCAGCCTTGACATGCCTAGCAAGCTTGCTTGTGGGAACAGGAAGATAGGTGAGTGAGTGGGGACAGGGAAGTAGCATCCGGGTGGTATGAAGGGATTCATTGTTCATGTGGAGTTTCTCTCCACCAACTTTCATACATCTCTATTCTGAGCATTTGCATTATACTTGGAATATTTACATACCCAGCTGAGCAGGAAAGTAAAGTGGCTGCAGAGCAAAAGAATATTGTTAATATGTTCTTCTGAAGATCACTTTGCTAAGAACTGGTTGCTTTTAAATGTTAGGGAACCTCCCCCTACCCGACCTTTGGAAAATATTATTTGTCACACCCTCTTCTTTATTCTTCTGCATTCGTGATATCGAAAGGAAGAATGCAATGAGAATCCTTATTTGGTTTCAGAGAAATTTATCATCCTGACATAGGAAAACTAGATGACTGTCCTTACAGGATTAAACCCAAATATAGTATTGTCCTCGATATAAGACACTCTGATTGAATGAGTATGTTCTGGGAAGTTGTGGAAAGAATGGAATGGGGGTGGTTGCATCGTGTCTAATGTGAGACTAGCCGAGGAGTCAATAAACCAGCTTTCAGAGCCAATCTGTGTCTTCCACATCCTTGTTAATAACTCAGACTCACACTGAAAGTGAAGTTGCAGTTAGAATGTGTATTTGTCCCTCACCATCTCCCTGCTTAGTTGTTCTCGCACAGGTATTTGATCTGTCTTTACTTTCTTGTCTCCTTTCTACTTTCAAGAATCTGGCATGTACCAAAATATTGAATGGAAAAAACAGAAAACAAGAAAACATGGTGGCCATAAAAACATTTGACTGTGTGGCAGCATCTGAAGTGAATTGCTCTTTGGAGAAAGGGAGGAGTCTTTGATGTCCCCAATATGGTTCTCATAGGGTAAAACTTCCAAGAACCACAATCCAGCCTAAGGGGCACTTACTCGATCTTCTTAAATATTTGGAAAGAGATGCTATTTTGTTGTTTTGACTTGTCCTTACTATTAACACATTGCTAGTAGATTCTTCCTTAAAGTGAAAAATTATTTTACATTTAACCGGATGTGTATTGTGTGTATGCCTGTTTTGTGGATGCTTGTCTAAGCTGGTGTAATCACTCAACATCATACATTGGTACTTAGCTTGCTGTTCTGGGCAATTTGAATTTTTGCCCCTAGAATTTATGCGTGATCATATATTCCAGGTTCCTACTGCCCCACCACAGCCTCATCAGGATTTGTCAGTGACCGCTAGAACAGAGTCAGTTTCCTATCACAATTCCTATATGTTGAGCACCACATCAAATTCCTCAACTGTAATTGTAATAGAAAACAATCTCAGAGTTTTATCAGGGCCAGTATGCTAAATGATTAATGTTATATAATGGTAAAATTTGTTCATTTCAGTTAAGTCATATTATGACCATACTATTTGTATGTGTAATGTTTCTTGGGAATTTTCCATTAGTTCTCTGGCTTTATAAAGAAAGTTAAATGGAAAAATGGTGTTAATTTTTTAAAAATATGATACAGAAGTGTAACTAACTTTTAACCCCTTACCACCAAGATCCACATAGCAGGTGGTGCCTCCCTCAGTTAACACTGAGGCTGTGCAGACTCTCAGGAGAGGTAGGGTTGTCTATTAGGACACACTGAAAGCAAGGTGAATCTTTAACAGTTTGAAAACATTCTGTTATTCAAATTTCCAATGTCTGTATATAAGATTGTATAAGCATCTTTAAGCAGAGAACAGATAAACATAAATATCTAAGAGTATATCCCAGGAGATGACATTTTTTAAAATAGTACCTGCCAAAGAAATCTTCATTACTGTTGCCACGAGCTGGAGTTCCACGTGGCTGTGGAGTATAAAAGGGTGAATTTGATCAGAACACCTCTGATAGAAAGGCAAAATAATGATGTATTCCTCTCTGCACACATAGTTGTATTCATATTATGTAAATTTTTCCAGTAGCTTTATTATAAACTGTTACAGTTTACGATCAATAATTTGGTTTTCCAGTACTCATCCCAAAAAAATTAATTTCATTCCAGAGGATGTGTATTGCAAAATGTACATTTTCTTACATATATATATTTTACCTACACACTTCATATATGTTATATTAATATAATTAAACTGTTCCCACTAGACACGAGTGACATTGCTGAATATAAGAACTATGATTACCCCAGTCAAATATCATTCTTTCTTATATGTACAGAAACACTTATCTGTAGTGATGTGATTCCATTAAAAAGACACAAATTTAAAAGTTAAAAAGAAAGGGTAATTCATATCATATAATTGTGTAAGTTGCTTGTAAAGGATTTTATAATTGAACACTCATTTGCCAATATTCAACTCTTAAGAATATGATCAAGTACTAACTAGGCTGATTTGGTTTGGACTCAATCAAATGTTTTGCTAATTTACCATACATAAAGTATAGTTGGTATATTATCACAATGACAATACAAAAAGTTTACATAAATAATGAGCACTATCTTGCAAAAGGTAAGATTTGGTTAGCTTATAAGATTGGTACTTATCTGCCATCAAATATGTATGTTGGCTTGTAAACTTAATTTTAAATATATAGTCCCAAATCTTAATTGCCTCAAGTAGCAATTAAATAGCTGCTTATTATCTTAAAATTGAGAATATATTTATTGAATTCACTTTAAGTTGTAAGATTGGTTTGATACACAAATGAACCAGTTTCCTGTCGTTTCTCAGCCGTTTAGTTGCTTGTTGAATTCTTACATGTCAACATCGGCATGATTTTCTGGATACCTTTTCAAGGATATCCAGCTAGGTCAGAGGCATGCCAAGTCATATTTTTACTCCTGAACAAGCTTTTCATGGTAGCCCAAACTAAAAATCGTCTTCTCCTTTTGATTTTCATGGCATTTAAAAAATCTATGGCTGTCATTTGTCACTTACTTTATACTGCTTTGAAGTTTTCTTGTTTGTGTGTTTATTTTTTATGTATGAAACTTGAAGCGGTTAAAGGGCAGGTACTGTATTTACTCCCTCCCAACCAAAGTCTAATTGTCTCAGTCTGAGTGGAGTATCACTGAATATGTGATGAATGGATAGCTATATATGTGTCAATGCATTGACAGTGTATATATCTTGATTATCATCATGAAAAAAAAGTAAATCCAGAAGATAAATCAGTCATTTCTTCTACAGCTAAGCCCTTTAAATTCCCTTATTATATATTCGAGTCCCTTGCCAAGGTAGCTTTTCTAATCCCCACAATGTCCAGATAATTTCTTTTGGGATATGAGGTCTTGATTTGTAGTATAAGTCTTGAGTAAAGCAGATCTTGGTCTGCTTCATGCAGTCTGAAAATACCATCCTCACCTATAAATGTCATAGCTACCAGACGCTTCACCAGCTTGATAAAGCTTGCTTACATTCAATCAGTGGTCTTCCTTCCCTCCAACTCAGTGTCTGAAGAGCTCAAATGGATATTGTATCTAGAAAGGTCTGATGACTGGCTAAGAATGTTCTGTGAGCTAGACAGGGGAAGGGTGCAGGCAGACAAATAGCACAAAAAGGAGAGCCAGAAGAAAGGATGCCAAACCATGTGTACTCTCTTCATATACACTAATAACTAATTAAATGCCCTGATTTAGGTAAATAAGAGCTGGTAATAGCCAAGTGTAATTATGTTTTGACAATTTGGTGGGATCGCTTGCTACTGCTAAGCCAAAGAGCCTCAGGTACCTTTAATGTTCTAGGGACGTCATAAGAGAGGCACCCATTCTAGCACCCTGCAAGCTCCCTCCTGACAGGGAACACATTTAGGAAATAACTTCATATCCTTCATAATAACTTCATATCCTTCATATACTACAAGTAAACAATTAACTGAAACCAAAATATTGCATAAAATGGGCTTTACTGCATCTGTTATCAATGATCAGTTGGCTTTGAGTTCCTACTATATATAATCCTGTTTTCCACACTGAATTTTTTATACAAATATAAGGAACTCTAGAAAAAAAGCATACATATATATGAGTTCTTTTCTATATATATATATATAGGTAGATACATTTTTTCATATATACAGATATATACACACATATGTACACAAACACACATAATGAAATGTACTAGTTTCATTTTCATCTTTTATTTTCCCTACTTAGCCTCTAGTAAACTGAACTCCTAGATGTAACACAGAGGGAGAAAGAGTAGTGATTCATATAATGGATAATTAACCCTTCAACAATGGAAAGTTAACTCTCCATAGACCTGTCAAAACCTGAAATGTTTTGTTGAATTTGTTCTCCTTTGACTGTCAAACACAAAGAGGACATCTCCATTAACACAAACTTGGTACTGAACAACCTGCTCATCCTCAGGCTACGCACTCACTGCCCTGTTCACTCGGGCAGGATTGTAGCAGGAAGTCCTCTTGGGTAGTCCTGTAAAAACCACTTTGAGGCCCTCCCTGGTGGCGCAGCGGGTTAAGGCACAGCACTGAGAAGCTAAAGCCACTGCTGCATGAGTTCGATTCCCGCGCATGAGTTCGATTCCCGCCTGCCCCGGAGGCCTCTCCTGACCTACCCGCTGCTCCCCTCAGCAGTATACTTTGTCTATCTGCCTGTTCTGCTCCCCAATCTGTCTCTAGTGAAGCCTCTCGCCACCCCTGCACCTCTAGCTGTACCCCAGTTCTGTATGTATAAATATATAAATCTTTTTTTTTAAATTTTTTTTAAAGATTTATTTATTCATACAGAACTGGGGTACAGGCTAGAGGCTCAGGGGCAGTGAGAGGCTTCACCAGAGACAGAGTGGGGAGCAGAACAGGCAGATCGACGAAGTACACTGCTGAGGGGAGCGGTGGGCGGGTCAGGAGAGGTCTGCCACGCCATGTGGTCACCTCCTTGGCAGGCGGGAATCGAACTCATGCGGAAGTGGTTTCAGCTTCTTAGTGCAGTGCGTTAACCCGCTGCACCACCAGGGAGGGCCATAAATCTTTTTAAAAAGAAAAAAAAAAAAAACACTCTGAGGGGCAAAATTGTATGAATTCCTGAGCCAATTTTGAAAGTGAAAGAAAAGGGTCTGTTTTATGAAAAACACTTAATCAGGAAAGACACAAATTGTAATTAAAAGTATTAGCACCTCACTCCTCCTGTTAATGCCTTTCTAGTCAAAAGAAACCAAAGCAGTAATGTAAATATTAAAAGTATATTACAAGTAGAGTGCAAAACTTTCTCTGTCTTTTAATAGTGAATTGCAAAAAAACATAGCAAGGCTTAAACTATCCATAAGGCTTTAATTAAGGCTCCTAACCTGTCTGGGACTCATCTACTTCATTAGTTTAGTGAGGATAATAGTATCCATTCAACTTACTTATCAGAGTTATTATGAAAATCACATTATAAAGAATGTTTCTTCATTACCTCCCTTAAACATGGATTCAGTGTTCATTCATTCATTCATTCATTCACTCATTTACTTGTTAGTTCAGGAAACATTTTGAACCCCTAATCCATGCCAGGTATTATTATAGAAGCTGAAAATTGATCTGGTTATTTAGAAATTAACTATTCAAGAACACATATGATGCCCCTGGCACTTTTCCAAGGCCTGAGGATATTATAGTAACCAAAACAAACAAATCTCTGTTCTCATGCTGCTTACTTGTAAGGTAGGGGGGAAAAGATAAACAAGTACGGAGATCAAGTATATAGTACATAGATAATGTTAAGTGCTACAGAACAAAGGAAAGGAGAAGAGATCAAGTGAAAGAGAAATGGTATGTGCATGAGTGTTGAGGAAGGTACATTTCTATTGGAAATGCCTCATTGAGCAGATGTTTGAGAAGAGTGAAGAAGCAAGTTTTGTGGATATCTAGGCAAGAGTAATCTTGGCAGTAGAATCACTGGATGTAAAGACCTTGAATAAAATTAGAGTGTGCAAAAAAAGAAAATTCCATGAGGAAAGGAAGATAGTGAGGGCCTTCATATGGTGTTGTGAGTATTTTAAAGTTTGTCATTGACAATACAAGGTGAATAAGACATGACTTGAAGTTGCTTACTAAAGGAAGAAAAGACAGGGAAACAAGTTGGGATAATACCATTTGCCAGGAATCATAATGGAAGAATGTTCAAAGAAGCTTTAAAGCAACAAATAGTGAGTGCTCAGCTGAATATACTTTGAGCAGCGGGTCAAGGAAACTTTCACAGAGGAGCTAGTAAATCCGTGCGGGGCCTTGAAGGATTTTCCCAAATGGTCAGAGGGAGAAAGAGTATTCAGTAAGAGAACCATCAGGGGCAAAGGCACTTAAATAGGAAATAGCATGGCAGAGTTGGGGAACAGTATTACCGATGTTTATTAGAGGAGTGGAGAGAAATGATGTTATAGATGTAGGCAGGGACCAATCATGTTGGGCTTTGATTGCCATGCAAAGAAGTTTTAACTTCATCTTGTGGCATTTGGGGAGTCATTGAAAGGTTTTAAGTAGAGAAGGTTAATGATCAAATTGTGTTAGAGGAGATCACCCTGGCAGCAGGGTAGAGAATAGATTGGAGGAATGGGAGAATAGAGACAGGAAAATGAGTTAGGAGGCTACTGAAATCATTCAAACAGGAAACAATGAAGCCCTGAACTAGGACAATAACTGTGGGAATAGAGAGGAGGAGACACGTTCAGGAGATAAGAAGCAGAATGGACACAATTAAATAACCTTTGGGCTGACATCAAGAGAAGGAATTTTGGATTGCTCCCAGGTTTCTGCCTTGTAAAACTGAGGAAGAAAAGCTATGAAGAGGAACATGGGTTGTAGGCTGGGAGGAAGATGACAAATTGATTTTGAATGTATTGATTTTGAAATATTGGGGGCATTCAGATTGATGATAGTTTGTTGGATTTAGTCAGGAAAGCTGGAGGTAGGTCAAGTATAGAGATAAGTTTGGCAATCATCTGAATTGTCAGCATCATGGTAAAATTAAGGAATGGACTTTTCTTAAGGAAAGTGCCTTGACAGAGAGCAAAAGGTAGCACACACTTAAGAGTACATTATTTGTGGATCAGAGAGAGAGAGAGGAGCCTCCGAGAAGATTATTTGGAGCAATCATTAGGTGACCGTCTTGGTGCTAGGTGGTGAGGGAAACAAGATGACTGGCATCTAGTTTTGTTCTACAGGTACCCACAGCTATATAAATGTAAGAGACTACTGCTACTATATCCAGGAGCCATGAAACAGAACTGACAGAAGAAATGCCCAAGTATATAGAGAAGGTTGTACAGACTATTTAATTAGCATTAAGGAGATTATTATACAAGCAGAATCCTGGAAAGTTTGCTGCCTGCATTTTTGCTATCAGTTCTTTTCTGATTTATCTGATACTTGTATGTGTACGTTCCAGTGTTAGCATGGGTTCAAACTATTGGCAAAACAAGCCAGGTGTAAATTATGGTAGAATTGAAATCGATAGCGCTTTGAAGCACTGGAGTGCCCAGTTCACATCAGGGCGTGCGTCTGTGTTCACTGAAACATGGCTATCAAGTGCACCCCGAGTCATTAGATGTGTTATCCAGTGAATAACAGCATAATGATATTTTAGCAGAGCAGCCTTATGATAAATTCTGCTTTAGTGAAACTCCATATACAGAGCAATTTCTCCTGGCCGTGTACATTGCATGGCAAAGAAAGGATATCCTGCTGCGTATCAGAAGGCTGTAATTTCATTTAGGGGTTCTATTGACATCGTAAACTGCAAGAGCAGAGCTCAAGTGGCTATTTAAGTCAAGGAACTTCAAGCTAAAATTACTGCCTAGTCCTAATCGCCACCTCCAGGGGACTCCTGCCTATACATATGTGCTTTATGTTTCTATCTTTGTGTCTATAAATACTTAGTCACTCCAGGGACCAAGGGACCAAGGTGATAAGCTGTCCTAAAATATTGCAGGTACCTGTCACCTTTGCAGCCCTTTTAGCTTAATGACTAGAAGCACGTATATTATTCATTGAAGGTCAAATGCATAAGAGGCCAACTCCCCTTCCTCACACCACACCTCCCCCCCAACCCACTTCCACAACAAGTTCAGAGGACAGGTGTTCTATTTTTCTGCAAGACATTCTCTGTTCCATTTAAGTGTGTAAGTCAGTGCCTTCAAAGATGTTGAGGCTAGAAAAGTAGGGATTTTATAGTTACCTGTACATCAGTTTGCAACCTTAAATTTCTGCCCTATTCTTTCCTCTCTTCACCGTGACCCATACTCACTTGGAAAATAATAGAACTGGACAGTCTTCACATGCAGTAAGGTCTGGTTATAAAGTATCCCAGGAACGTGATTCCCTAGATATATAAAGGTGACATTTTGTCTTGAGATGTCATCAAGTTAAAAATTGGAAGCTGCAATAATTGATTTGAATATTTGTACTCTAAGGAAAAATAAATTTATATACATTGCAGATTTTATTGTAGTATTTATTAGATGATGCTTTAGAATTGACTCTAGACCAACAAGGAAAAATTTGAAGTCAAACATGTTTGTTCTTGGGTGTTCATGCAAGTTTTCTGTTAGTGGCTTACCTTAATGATAAACTTCGTTAAGACTGGATACTACATACCCAGACACTGGATTCAGCCTAGGGTGCTGATGTTTTATTTGACCACTTTTTTCCCAGGCTTATGAGTCATCATATAGCTACATGCTTTCTTAATAGGAAATCTCAGCAGAATTATCATGCTTTTAAAAATCACAGTAATTATAAAACTTATGACTCTTCATAAGCAAAATGTGTTTTACAGTTATCTTTTAATCCATGTCACCCTGTAGAGAAATGGAGCTGTGGGGAGAGAAAAAATTCATATGGAGTAACTCTCTAAGGCTCAACTTTTACTTTCCAGATTAGGCTCTATCTTCTACTGTTTCCTCACAATATTTCTTTATTGCTTGAACAGTATAATTAAAAATTAAAGTCCATAAGAGCAGATTTTCTCTCATCAGTTACCACGATAGCTCTCATTATATGCCTGAACAACATAATATGCCATTGTCACATTCCTGAGAAGGGCTCCTGCTCTCCTAAGAGTAGCTTCAGATAATCTTTATCTGTGGGGAAGGAAAAAATACAGATATTATTTAGATACAATGTAGTAGTACAATCCTGTTGTTCTGCATTTAGGCAATATAGAAGTACTTAAGAGTGCAAACTCCTGGGTTCCACTACTTATTAATTCTGAGTGCCTCGGTTTCTTAATATGTAAATGGGGTGGCGATAATGATGACGATGGTGATATTATCATCATAAAATAACTGTGGGGGCCCTCCCTTGTGACACAGCGGGTTGAAACACAGCACTAAGAAGCTTAAGACACTTCCGCATGAGTTCGATTCCAAACTGCCCTGGAGGAGATCCACATGGCGAGGCAGACCTCTTCTGACCCGCCCGCTGCTCCCCTCAGCAGTGTACTTCCTCGATCTGCCTGTTCTGCTCCCCTCTCTGTCTCTGGTGAATCCTCTCACCCTTCGCATCTATGGCCTGTACCCCAGTTCTATATGAATAAATAAATAAATCTTTAAAAAAAATTACTGTGGGGCATAAATGACCTGATAAATGTAAAATACTTAAACCAATCCTGGTATAGTAAGCACTCAATAATTAGCATTGAGTAAATAAACATTAGCTGTTGTTATTATTGCCATTATCACCCTATGGATCATCATTTATTCCTGTACTCTAGGGTCATGGCTAATACCTCTTAGGAAAATATGTAGGGGAAAAATCACATGTTCTCTCTCTCTCTCTCTCTCTCTCTCTCTCTCTCTCTCAGTTAAGCTTCAGCTATATGTTAATCTCAATGTCTCTCCAAGCAGAGAACACATGAGGAAACTAAACTTTGGATGAGGTAGGTTTGGGACTGAATTTAGTTTTAACACTGATTTTATGTATTTGATGCAGAATTATTCATTTGCTGTTCCTTACTCCTATTACCTACTCATTCTATTTGCTGTCGTTTCACCACTTAAGTCTTCCATGTCTGTCTTTCCTCTAGAAGATAATTTTATTGTTTATGTCCAGTTCATATCTAATCATTGACCTATCACTATAGATCAAGCTCAATAAATATGCGTGAATGAATGAACTTCTTTTCTATTCTTCCTGTCTCTTTACTTAGGTCCCTAGAACTAGCTACCCGATGTTCTAAATGCTGAACTCATGTTCATCTGGATCACTGTTTTCACTCTTTCCAGTTACTATTCTGTTTTCCAGTTCAAATTTTTCTCATTATTCTTGGCCTCTTACCTTATTTGAAATCTCAATACTGATATGCAGTCAATATTGTAAGCCTACTCTCCTATCTGGCTTCATCTTTTCATTCATAGAACATGGAACCACCTAGAACTGTCCTCTGCCTCTGCCTTCTTCCCATCTGAAATGTGAACTTTAATCTTACAAGTGATTCACTATCCATTTGCATTTTAATCTGATGCTCTTGAGTCTAACCTTGATTTTGATCTTCATAACATGTTATTCACATCCCCCTTTCTATATTCATTATTTTAAAGAAAATATGCTTATAGTAATAAGCAGTTGAAACTGTTATCAAGTTCTATATTCAAGAATAAGCATTCAATAACCTTGACAAACTGTGTATTGTACTATTTGTTATGCCTCCCACAATGGTTTTTATCGTAGTTTCTTGATGAATATCAGAGATTTTATATCCTGAGCTTGGTCTCAGTTGCCCTATACCTGTTCTATTCCTAGGCTAGTGCAAACATCTGAAGCTTAATTAATGTAAATTTTAATTGGGCAATGTTGGCATCAATATAGATTATCTAACAGTAAATACACATGTAAAAGAGAAAGGAACTAAGTAAAATGCAAAATATAGTGGCCAGTAAAGACCTCTGACCATTACATATTGATACATTTTTTTAAAAACCTATCACTTTTTAAAAACACAAAAAGAGAAATCATGTTTTTTTTTTTAAAGAAAAGGGCATTTTAAATTTAGACGCAAGGATGATGTTAAACTTCATTCGTAACTGTCATAGTAAACAGTATCAGAAAAGATACCTGCTCATAGGAGCTTATAGTTTGTATACTCTTATTGAAGAGATTAGTAATTAGAGTCTAAAACTAATTACCTGGAAAATACTAGTCAGTTATTTTGTACCAAAATGAGCAATAAGAAAAGGCAATGAGTACTATAAGAATTAACACAAGGGTGGCCTTAAATGGTGTAGGAAAGGCTTGATGGGGGAGATCTTTAGCTGAAGACATGAGCGATGTGGTAGTACATGAAGGGAATAGGCCTTTTCAAGAAGGAAAATGTAATACAGTGGTGTGAGATCATAAAGCAGAAAGTAGTGAGAATGAAGGAAAAGTTCCACCTGAAAGAAGATATGTTAGTGGAAAAGAAGTGGTATGTATAGGAAGTAATAAATTCAGAGATGTGTTCAGTGTTGGTAAAGATTAGGATTTGAATTTGGAGAGGCAGTTGGAGCCCAGAACTTATTGTTTGTGAATGAAGAGAGCAATGATTGTCATATGGTTAGAACATAATAAAGGTTTACTGAATAACTAGAATATTTTAAAGATGCAAGCAAATGAAATTTAAGAAGTGTTTAAGGATTTTACCTGACATTAGTGTATGTGGGTCTATTGAGGGGCTTGGGACTAGGCAGAGATGCCAGCTGGGAGATGATTGCAGTCATTCACATGTAAAGCAATCAAAACTTAAAATCATTTTTAAAAAACATTTCAAAACATTAACAGCTTTCTCCATGTTTCTTCCCTATCAACCCTAAATCTACTCACACTTAACCATAACTTTAAATACATTATATTCCTGAACAACATAATAAGCTCTTGAAGTTCAACTTCCTGAGGAATAAACTCCAGGGACATGTGCATATTCCTGTGAGTGCCCAGTGTGCAAGACCCCCCCCCCCCATCTCATAAAGTACTGATCTGCTCAGGGAGGTTGGGGAAGAACATTAATTATAGGATCTTGATTATGTAGTTCTTAGCTCTAGCTACCTGACTCCTGAAACATTGTAGATCCATTCTCCTACATTTCTTCCTTTCTTCTTCAGTTCAACCAATAAGCCCCAAAATGAAACCTCAGGAAGTACTATATTCAGCAATGATTTCAAGATCTTCCTAAGCTCTTTCGTTATCCCTGACACAGTCTTGAGATCCCAACAGTATTCTGGGACTTTTTGTGAAAAACAATGTTAACATATTGTTAACATCTTTGTCTTTTGCTGAGGGCCTTGTTTACCCATCATTAACAATGATGCACCCAGTTGCCTTTTTTTGGACAGTTCTGAACATTTCTTGGAGGGTAGTAATTTTGCATGTCAGTATTCAATTTCCTTTTGACCAAGAATTGTTAGTACATATTACTTTGTTCCACTCTTAAGACAAATGCTCCCATTTTATATAATTTTTTTAAGATTTATTTATTTATTTGTTTATGCATACAGAACTGGGGTGCAGGCCAGAGGTGCTGGGGCAGTGAAAGGATTCACCAGAGACAGAGTGGGGAAAAGAACAGACAGATCAACGAAATACACTGCTGAGGGGAGCAGCAGGCTCGTCAGGAGAGGTCTACCATGCCACGTGGGTCATCTCCAGGGCCAGGGATCGAACTTGCACTGAAGCAGCTGCAGCCAGCGTGCAATGCTGTGTCCCAATCCGCTGTGCCACCAGGGAGGGTCCTTATATGATGGTTTTTTGAGTGAATGTCTTTTCTCATCTACCCATAACTCCTGCTACATAGGATAATGCCTTTCTTGTCTTTTTATCTTCTTCATAGTGCATGCCACACAGTAGACCATCAGTATAAATCATTACACTCTATTGATTTTATGGATTTTGGACACAGGACCCCTCCATGGGGTTTCCATCTGAGTTCTAAACTTCTTATATAATAGAAATGCCACCTAAGTGCTAAATGTTCTTGGCTCCCCATTAATAAGTCCCAGGTACATGCTAGGTCTAATTATTCCCAGAAATTGGCATCAAAAATACGGAATTGATGACTCTGCTTATAAAACCTTCTATCTGCTTTGCATAGAGTAGCAACATTTAGAAGGAGGAACTTTACAAAATTTGAAAAAAGGTCTACTTGTATAAGAGACCTGTCAACCAACAATGGAATGACAGACTTCTGTCCAAACACTGGGGTGAAAATCTGCATGTTGATGCTTCTTTTCACCCATTTTTGAATAATGTGTGTCAACCCACTAGTGAATGAATGTGTTACACTACATGTGTGTTCTGTATGTCCATATAAGGGAGCTGTAGATACCCGTAATTGTGTACTCACAGACTGAGCTCTACATCTGCCTGTCAGTGAGAGCAGAAAGGGCACGGCTCTTTGATGGGTAAAAACTGCAGGTCAGAGCTATTTTCTTGTTGCTGCTGCTACTGTGGTTACTGTGGCTATATCATTTAAGTCCTGGAGGAAGCTGGGGGTAGATTGTTAGTTATTATTCCTGCCTAACCTGGGGAGCTAGTTCTGGTTACTGGCATAATTAAAGAGACCTTGTCAATGTTGACTGCCAGCGTTGTTGTGGCCAGGATAGATGTACTTTCTAAACCATGGTCTTTCAATTATGCCTTGAGTGTCCATATATCTCTGCTCTTTCCAAGCACTATTGTTAATGCTGTTCCAAAGCTGTGTGACTCTCCAGGATTCTGCCTGTCAGGTTTATTCCTGATACTAGCTACACTACTCTCTACTCCTCATCACTACACCATTCAAGAGACGCAGTCTCTCCCAGTAGATAAGCATTACTGTGCTTCAAGTTTCTAAGGGTACCACCTACTAAACCTAGATGCTAAATTATTACAGAAGGCCATGCCTCTCCCACAACAGATATTGTAGACCTTGTTTTTATCATCTCTTAAGGCAAAATATATGAGGGAAAAAACTTCCTCCCAAAGTGAAAGCATAGTAATGATAGCAAACTGAATTTATGTTTACTTTGTATATAACTGAGGAAAGAAAACAAGCAGAGTAAACTTGTGTTTTTAATCTAGGCCTGTTTACTAGTTTAATTTGATAGTGGGATTAATTGTGCAAGTCTTAATATAACCCCATTATAATCACAATTAACAAACATTCTTCATAGCCATTGCCCCTCCCTGTCATGCTTAGAAGAGGACATGGACCATTCTTTTCTCAAAAATTCAATTTTCCTCAAGATTGTGGAATTATTGCAAAAGAAGTGACAAGAGCTTTTTTTTATTATTATTATTTTTTGGCTTGGTTTGCATGGTATCCATTTACTAAAATTCTGACTGAAAGACATGAGACGTGAATTCATCTTAGAGAGTTTCCTGATCACACCTTTCTGTAAAAACAGGTAGAAGAGAAAAAGAGTTTTGTCTCAGACAAACAGACAAATCTTATCAAAGGAAAGTGAGATGACATGAAAGGGCTTATTTCTACTTGCCAAAGAGTCATAAGACGAATGTTTCACTGAGCAGGAGAGGAACTGGGCTCAAATATAGAGGTTTATTTCCCTCATTACTTTGTGGAATATGCTTTTTTCTTATTATTGTTAATATTTCTGGGATGCAACAAAGACAGACTGCTTTTTCAGTTAGAGATCTCCTGCTAAGGACAGAAATCGATCAACCAAATTGACAAAGAAGTAAAAGTGTGAAAAGAAACCCTTGTATTAAGTAAAAGGATGTTGACTGAGCATGGACTTTATTTTTTCAATAAATTAGGGAATGATAATTAATTATATGTTGACTGTTCTGTGTGAATAAGCTGGTTAATAATCACTTTTTTGTTTGTTTGTTTGTTTACTTTTTGCTATTGTTAAAAGCCCTAGAACTCAGCAAATATACCTGAAACTATTTTAAAGGACCATAGGAGTTTGTGGTTTGTTATGCAAATCTGTATTTACTTTAAAGACACACTAGAAATGTTGCAGTGGAACTCTTTATTACCAACAAATTGTGGCAAAGGTTTCTGGGACAGCATTTCCTAAGTACCCCTGATCTCAAATTGTCCATATCACCTGTGGATTGCACCTGTCCAGATGCCAACCAGATGTAGAGAATCAGAAACTTCAATGAATTGGCCTTAGCATTTGTTTCTGAAGCAAGAAACCTGATTGATTGTTAAGATCAGAGAAGTTTAGAAAATGCCATTCTGAGGTTTGTTTGAGAACATATAAAGAGGGTGAATAGAGTACAAGTGTACTACACATAAAAGTGATCTTCTACATACTTTTCTCCCTATGCTTTTCCCAGGAATTCAGAGGCATTTCAAGTGATTAAAAGAAGACCCTTTCTCTAGACTAGTATTTTTTGCAAACATCTCATATCTCCTTTTGTCCCTCCATATCAGTGACCTTACCACCCTTCATTCCTTCCTAATTTCTATCACTCTAAAAAAAATCCGTTGTTCAGGATTTCGAGTTTGGCTCTTGTTGTAGTATAATTCATAGCTCCGTGTCTTTCTATACCTTCTCATCCCTTAGCTTTCACATTAGAGCAATAATGAAACTGTACAAAATGTTTGTGAGCCATACCAGCGCTGTATGTCTATAAATATTAAATCTCTTCTGCAATATTGTTTAGGGACCATACCATATATGGTGATTTTTGTGCTTGATGGAAACCAGGTTTAGCTATGTTCATACTTATTATTTATAGACTTTTATCTATTTCTGAAGTCAAGATAAGTTACAGTTTAATCTAAGTTTATAATCGCTTTAGAAAATTTATTTTCTGCTTCTATCTTAGAAGTCTCTTCAGAGAAATTATTGACAAGGATTTATCATATTGGCATTCACATGATGGATACTGATTTGTTAAAAGAGTAAGAGAATCAGTGAGTGAATGAGTGAGCAACCTGGTACCTGTTCCAGGCACTAACACATTCAAGTTCACCAAGACAAGGGTAATTATATTCTCTAGCTAAAGTACAGGGATTGATAATGAAAATATTTATTAAGTACATGTAAGTGATCATATCTTGGTGTTTCTGCAAAGCTCAATAGAAAGTATTTGTCTGGGAGCACCATTAAGTAGGAGGGAGGGGGAAAGGGCTGCTCCAGGCTTTCAAAGGTGAAGACAGAGAAATATAGTAGTTGAGGTTTACATTTCCTAAGTCCCCTTGTCAGCTCAGCACGCGTCCCGTGTAAGTACACATGTGACAGTGGCCTCTGCACTCATTCACACTTCAGAGAAACCCTTGGTTTCCTTTTCTCCTTCCATTTTAGCAGTGGGCAGCCTGCAACCTTTTGATCAAGCTGACTTTGTACATTACATGACTGAACTCAGCTATGCCAAACATCCTTGAGGAAGTTGACATTTGTGTACTTTGAAAGAAAAAAAAAAAAGAAAAGTGAATCCCAACTGCTTCCTCCTGCCCTTTTGATTAAGTGAACGGTAAGTCAGCAGGAGAGGTGCTGCTTTTAACAAGCAGGGGTGTGCAGAACTGATTGGTATCTTTCTTTGAAAAAAAGTAAAAAAGATTGATGTTAAACAACACTAATCAGAGTTGATTACAGGGATTGAATGAATTCCTTGATGGGAAGGAGCCATGGTTCCAGAGACAACAAAAGAGATTAGATAGTAGTCAGGGGCACAGTATTTGGAAGAGTTCTGTTCAGCTCTGACAACCAGGAATCAGGACAACCAGGAACCTTTAACTGACAACCAGGAATCTTTAACTAGTCCTTGGAAAAGACTAATCTGCACACTAAGTTCTCTGCTGGGCATGCTCTTTTCCCACGTTTCCTGACCACCTTATTAAAAGTGATGCGTCCACCACAACTTGGGTGTCCCCTTTTCACCTTTGAAAGATCATTTCCTCCTATTCTTAAAAATCACCTAATGCTCCGTCTGGAACCACCTGCAGTTTTCTGAATGGACTATACTCTCCCTTGCTCTGTATTTTTATTTTTCTGTTACCTCTACCCAGTAACCCTTTTCATTCTCTCTGGTCTTTGCCTGTTCTATTCCTCCCATCCATAAGTTTCGTGTCAGACGTCATCTCTCTAAACTTCCCTGTTGAGTCTTATGGAGTCTCCTTATTAAAAGTCAGGGGCCCGTGACTGTGGAGATGACACAAGTGAATTGGTGGTGGGAAGCCAATGGGGATTACAATTGAGATGAAAAAAATGCACAAAATACAGAACGATGTAAAAAATAAATAAAAAAGAAAAAAAAAAGTCAGGGACCCATGCCTCTGCCCTCCACCAGCTATTTATACTCAATTATAACAGCTATCACTCTGTGTTAAAATTAGTTGACTTTTTCTTTTCCTTCTCTTTACAGACTGAAACATTTGAGGACAATAATGGTGTCTATTTATATTGAAAATACGAGTTAAATACCCAAAACTTATTGAGTATCTAGTTAATAAGGAATAAATCAATCAATAAATTCTCCCTACCTACCTCTGTGTTTTAAAATAATTGTCTAAAATAAATAACAGAACCCAGAGGGAAAATTTGCACACGTAATGAATAATTTACTTATGTCTGATACCCAAAAATGTAATGGAGAATCAAGTTTAGGAATTTTAGCCCTACTCTTTTCTGTGACTTCTAGATTGTTTCAGATAGCACTCTGATAATTACTATGAGGAAAACTTTGGGAAAACAGCATGTTACATTAATACTATTATTTCTGACCAGTAAATGAATATGTTACTTACTTTAGAATACTTAGACTGCTATTAAAATTACTATTAACAACAGGGCATTGTTTATATAGGCTTGGCCTTTAGGTGCCTCCAAGTGCTCACTGTATCATCAGCCTAATACTGTATTCTGCCTCCTGTTAAGCTTGTGCATTCTTAATACATCACCTGAGCACTTTAAAGTGTTGATAAGTGTTATCTAATGAAGGAATATATTATACTCATTACTTTTGATGATCTTATATATTTAAAGTCCCAGAAAAATGTGAATTCTCATGTAGCAACAAGTGGATAACCAGACTTTTATTACTCTACACATGGGAAGTAGAAAATACAGGGAGTCGCCCTAAATTATTTTCAAAGATTTATTTATTTATGCATAAAGAACTGGGGTACAGGCCAGAGGTGCAGGGATGGTGAGAGGATTCACCAGAGACAGAATGGGGAGCAGAGCAGGCAGACTGGCCAAGCAGACTACTGAGAAAAGCAGCAGAGGCCAGGAGAGGTCCGGCCCACCCTGTAGATCACCTCCTGGATGGGGATCGAACTCATGCTGAAGTGGCTTTAGCTTCTTAGTGCTGCGCTTTAACCTGCTCTGCAACCAGGGAGGGCCCACCCTAAATTTTTTAATGGAATTTACCCCACCTTGCTCATGGTTACAACATTTTAATGTGATTTTAGATGTTGTCAGGAATTCCACTGATTTTAGAAAGGGACAACTGTTTAACAATGTCATAAGAATGCTACAGAGTTAAAGAGAGAAGAGCCTTCAGCTTGGTATTGTCCAAGATGGTGGAGACCCAAGAATATTAAATACTCTGTTAACATATTTGACCAAATGTTAGCTGTACCAGTGACCAAAAGATGAGAAACAAAGAAACAATTTTGTCTTATACCACCATTTGCATTTGCATTTTTATATGAGATTATTCCTGAATTAGTCAAACTTGTATTTATCCCATGATTTTAAAAGCATTTCCAGAGATGTAATCTCCAGTATATCTTGGAGACCTTCCTGTATCTACACAGAGATCTACCTTAATCTTTTATTCAGTTGCACAGTATTCCATTATGTAAGTGTATTATAGTTCATTCTTCTAGTACCTATTTATACACAGTTTTTATTATTGCAAACAATGATCCAGTAAAAAACATTTTATAAAAATCATTTCATAGATATGCAAGTCTTCAGTAGGGTAAATTCTCAGAAATAAAATTGTTAGTCAAAGGGTTAGAGGCATTATAAATTTTGAGAAATTTTGCCAGGTTTATCCTGAAAGGGGTTATATCACTGAACAGTATAGGAAAGTGCCTTTTTACTCCAGCCTTGACAAAACAGTGATTTATTAAACTTTGGATTTTTGCCAATTGTATCTGTAAAAGGTGATATAGCAGTGTATTTTTAATTTGCATTTTTCTTAGTTTGGTGATGCTTAGCACCTTTTGATATGCTTAATGTTTCCATTGCTTATTTATCTATAAAGTTATTTGTTCATTTCCTTAGCCTTTTTTCCCTATCGCTTGCTTGCCTTTTCCTTATTGATTTCTTTCTGTTTATACATTAAGGAGCTAATTTAAATATACATGAACTGTAAATGTTTTCCCAGTTTTCCTTTTCTGTTAAATTACTTTGCTTATTTTTTTGAACCATAAAGTACTTTGTTTTTAAGATAATCAGTTTTACCAGTATTCTCTGTATTGCTTCTAGATACTGAGTCATAGGTAGAAAGTTCTTGATCATACCAAGATTTTAAAAGGACTTTCTTTTAGTTCTTTGATAATTTTAATTTTATGTTGAAAAATTCCATCTACTGCATGAGAGTTTTATCCAGAATATATATTTGAGAATAAAGGCGAGGAAATCCAAGCCATGATATTTCCAGAGCTTGCTGAGCTGTGGTTAACCTACTATTATTTGTATCATGTGGTAAAGCTCAATTCTTCCAGTCAATAGAATGCAAGACAATTTGGATGAAAAAAAGAACAATCTAGATTGAAAAATTAAGAATAACGATGTTTGGTCTTTGGAGAGTTTATAATTCCATTCTCTCTTTTACTATTTACTTGTTTTTCTTTCTGTGAGATATAAACTAATATAAAGTAATGCAGGTAACTGTAAGATATAAACTGATATAAAGTAATGCATATAACCTAGCCTTTGGAGTCAGAAGCCCTGGATTCATTTGTTGTGCTTAACTCTTTGCTATGATTTCCATCTGTGTAAAATGAAAAGGGTGAGATTGTTATTTTAGTAACATTAAAAAAGCAAATATATTCATTTTTAAAGGCTATATTTTGAATTCTAAATTAAATTAGTTTCATTCAGATATCAGCTAATGATTTTTTAAGTGATATGGTATATGAATTTTTTGGAAAGAGGCTTTATATAGAAATATTCTCCCCACACTCCAGTTAATATTTGTTTACCTTCTGTATTTTGCATTTATTTTCAAAAATGGTTTTTCAACAATTATCTGTTCTAGGTGCTGGAGACACATATAAAAAGTCCTGTGTTCAGTATGCTAACATTTGAAGGGAACCAGCAGCAAATATACACATATACACAAAAGTATAAAGTGTACCTGAAACCAGTTAGTGCAGTAAAGAGGAAGAAGCGTAGGAAAGGAATGTATTTCTATGATGACTAAAATCAAAGAATCCTACACAATTCAGGATATGTAAGGATATATTACACCAAAATGATGTTCTCTATCACAGGAAGAGCCAGAATTAGTCATATGTAAGTAACCAGTCACTTGGGAATATACTTGCTCTAATTCAAAGTCAAATTACAACTATGTCAAGCTTCTCTATAGGCATTTTGTGTGTGTTCAGAATATTTGCTTCTCTCTTCCCAGATTCAATATCAACCTCTAGATATATCTGTAGAATTTGTTGTTGAAAACAAAACACCAATGCTGATGTGATTAGGAGCTGGTGAGGTTCTTGTTTGTCACATGATATGATTAACCTCAAGAGATGAAGCATGATCATCTCAACCAGGGTAAAAAACAATTTTTTTGAAGATTTATTTATTTATGCATACAGAACTGGAGTACAGGCCAGAGGTCCAGGGCAGTGAGAGGCTTCACCAGAGACAGAGTAGGGAGCAGAACAGGCCAGTTGATGGAGTACATTGCTGAGGGGAGCTGTGGACACGTCAGGAGAGGTCTGCCACGCCATGTGGATTACCTCCAGGGTGGGGATGAATTCATGCTGAGGTGGCTTTTTAGCTTCTTAGTGCTGTGCTTTAACCCACTGCGCCACCAGGGAGGGCCCAGGGTAAAATTTAATAGATAAGAGGACCTTTTCTTGACCACCAGTTGAAAGAAGCACTTCTTCTCTGTGAAAACCAAAGGTTCAGAGGATATGATAGATTTATACTCTGCTAAAATTATCATGCTGATAAAGTGCTTTCTGGACATTGTTCATATCTAAGTTATTAAGTGGTATTTTTGTTATAGTTTTGATATGGGCCTAATTTACCTAAAAACTGTGTGTTTTATTCTTACTACTCCTCTTCACAAACCAAATGACTTACTATTACCAATGAGTGATGACTTTTTGTTCATGTGGTTTATTGAAATGTTTTCTCATTCCACTCCATTCTTTGTTATTCAGTCTATTATTCCATACCTAGTTTAAAGGTTTCTTCATTTAGAATCTTCTTCATTCACCATTTCTTGAGGGTATAACCCATGTGTGTGTGTGTGTGTGTGTGTATACTTCTATGTAAACATAATGTATTTTTTCTAACTAGCTTTCTATAAATTTTCTTTGTACTAACAGTCATCTATATCCATTTTCATAGGTCTTGATATTTATTATATGATGATTAAATGAATGAATAGTAAAATGGGACTGGAGGAAAAATAACAAGAATATGGGCTAGCAATAAAGTGAAAGTTTTCTCAAGCAGATCCTGTAGTCTGCTTTTGACAAAATACTGAATACAATATAGACATACATTTTTTGAATTGCTCTAGACCAGAGAGACAGAGACTGTCTGGCAACTTCCAGACTACTTTCATTTTTTGAGATAATCTGGAATAAGGTCACCTTTTAGAATTTATGAAGAATACTTCAAGCTAGTGTGTCTGAACTACCTCATGAGGGTGTCAACTGTGCTGACCTCCTTCACTTGATACTTGTTGGCATACTGAGACTGGATCTTGTTTCCTACCTGAACTCTAAAGATAAGGAAACTAATACATTTTATAAGGCTTTTGTGCAACTGAGTACTTGATTCTGCTGTTTTCAGACATTATTCTCTTTTCCCAAGGTTTGGATACCAGATGTTTTATTTTAAAGAGTTGTTCTCTTTAAGTATTTTCATGGGTAAAGTATGTCCTGAGAGAAAAATGTTAGGGCATTAATATAAGAATAATTCCTGGTAGTTCAAGAAAAGGCAAGCACCAAGATGCAGCAGGTTGTAGGAAGCAAATGAATTGTGGGAGCATATAATGTGGCCACAGTTAGTAACATGATACACTCATATCCCATGAGACCAGAGGGAAAAAATAGCATTGCAGCTCAGAGTCAGGTTTAGTTATGAGTTAAAGGTGAAGTCATTACTATTTAAAGTTCCATTTTATTTATAGGACTCACTAGTAAGTGTAGGGTTTCCAAGAAAGTAGAAGACATGATTCCTGGCCCAGAAACATTTCAATATAGTGAATATAATGAAGTAAATGCAAGTGTTCTTTATATCTATGACTGAAACTTATAACCAGAATACAGTGTAAGTAGGACACTAATGAATTTACCTTATTGGAAGTCTCAACGGAAGGCAATTTTCTTACTATTCTATATAATGTATGAAATGCATGTCAAGTGAAGTATGGTTGTTGCATACCAATTCTATTGAATCTCATAACTGTACAAAGGGAGAAAAAAAAGAAATGCTGGGAAATGCTGTGGTAAAAATCATAATTACCAGATTAAAAAGACTAAGGAGAGAAAAGTAAGACCATCTAGAAGTGTTTTCACTGTCAGTGTAACACCATAGACCTACCCTCCACCTGAACCCTGCTTTATATCAAATCTTCATTTCCACCTGCTGCAAATCTTTTTTCTATGATTATGTTATATAATTGCTCTTTAACATGATAATGAAGTGAACCTATGTATTTCCATAATCACCTCCTCCAGAACAAGCCTGTTATGCAAAGGAGGAACTATGCAATAATAATATGTTCTATCCAGATTACTTTCACTTATGCTACCTCATTTGGTCCTTCCAATAAACCACAGAAATAACAGTAGATGCTACCCATTTTATAGATAAGGAAATGAAGTCCTGAAGAAATTTTATAGCTTTAAAATATTTTATGCCTCTCGTGTGCTCACTCTGTCTCTCTCTCACACACACAGAGTAACAGAAAGGTAAGAAAGCTCAAGGCATGGCATGGACTTCTTGATCTTAGGGAAACTTTACAATCTGTGTGATGTAGATTTGAAGCTTTCTGTCTCCTACTTGATTTATGATATTTGGCAAGTTTTTCAGTATTTCCAAGTCTGGTTTTACTCATCTATAATATCGGAATAATAATAAGAGGTGTTTTTAGGGTTTAATGAAAATAGTGCAAGTAATCTGCCTAATCTTGGAAATCAATCAATGAAATTTGGTGAAAATTAAACGATAATCATATTTTTAACAATAGCAGCCAGAAATGTGGGAAATTCTTTCATTTGTTGAAAGGGGGGTAAGTTACTTAATAAATAGTAACATGAATTACTTTTGCATACTTTATTTTGAAAATGTTTTCTTTTTAAAATAGTGCACATTGTTTAAAATAAGGGAGAAAATAATTTCCCATAACCTTGGTGCTCAGATATCCTTATTCACATTATTTTCAAAACATATAACTGGAAAATTCAAACAATGTAGAGAAAAATATATAATTAAAAGTAAAATTCTCCTCATCTCTCCGATCTGATCTATATATCCTTCCAGAAAGAAAAATAGTATGTTTATGTGTATGTCCTCATTTTATTTATTCAAAAATGATTATACCACATGTCTTACATGTCTGTATGATATGGCCATTTAGCATATATGTTATACATTTATATAGCATAAAATTTACCTTTGCCTTACTCTTTTCTAATAACTTCACAGTATTCCTTGCAAGAGTGTACCACAGTTATTTAACTTGTCACTGAATATTTGGTTAACACTATTGCTTTCATAACCAGAAAAATCTAATATCCTTTAAAAAATGTATTTGCTGGACTTTCTCCTAGGGTAAACCAAAACCACTCTGCTTACTCTACAGTCATAAGAGGACAATCTTTGTATGTATATATATGTATCAGATTAGAGACAATTAATTGCCTTGATCTATAATTTTACCATATAAAAATGTTACACGATGAATAACCACAGGCAAAGTGGATAATGTTTCTTTGTAATTCTGACTGAATTGTGGCCTCACATGGAAGTTGGCACACTTCATGAGAGTTTTAATGCAGTCACTGATTACAGTGTCTGAGATTTTATTGCAATTTTCATTTAGTTAAAACTGATTTTGTCTTCAAAATAAAAGCCTCTAAAAACAGAAAATAATAATTTTTTCCATGACAGGAAATCTAAATCCTTTCATTTTATCGCTTAATATAAACAAGAAAAGTATTAACAAATCATTGAAAGTTGATACAAAAACAAAATTCATTTTGAATATTTGTAGCATAGAACCTTTTCTCTCCAAGTACCTGTTAATATCCCAGGTACCTAACACAGTGAAAACCAGATGCAGAAAAATAATTTCACCAAAAATTGTAATGGTGCTAGAGAAAAGGCAGTTGAAGTGTTTTTGAAAACATATTGCCATAGGTTAAAGAGGAAAAAAATATTTCCCCATGTGCCTTCTGAGTAGCAGGGATGTTTATGTTCGCAGGCTTTGGTTTGATCATTTCATGTACAATATGGGATTTGCACAGTTCTGCTACAGAAAAGTAAAGGCACAAGTAAGCCATATACTAACCTTGAAAATGTGGTTGCTTTTAATGACCCAGTGCAACAGGGTCATGAGAAGATGCCCTTGGCAGATGGAAGACTTGCAAACTGAAAAAGCTTCCATTTATGTTTAAAATATATCTAGTTACATATGATTTCTAAGGAACACTTGGTTGTTCTAGTTATAACCATGAGTCATTTCTGTTATCATGTGTCAAGTAATTGATTTACCTCATATATTTGCCTGGCAGTCGTTTTCAGTGGAAAGGCAGGGAGAGGGAGGTAAAAAACCAAGGTATTCTCCTGTTATAAACCCACTAGGTGTCACTGCTTTCAGTGGGACTCTGGGAAGGAGACTGTCAGAAGACACTTCTGTGTCAATTCACATTGACTTTTAACCTGTACTCTACATGTAGAACTGCTTAGAAGACTGTCTCATCTTTATTTGTGCCTGTGGTTCCCTACTTTATTTCAATTTTTTTCTAAAATCGAGTTTTGTGGTATTTCTACTTGAACCATATTTTGTTCAGAAATAATTTGTTGAAGCTATTCTATAGCATGTTATTAAAAGTGTTTGAGTGCTTTAGTAACACTGAATTCATTGAGAGGGCTTGATCTTATATTCTTTTTAAGACACTTTAGAGAGGAGATGGTGTTTGCTTTTTATGTCTCTGGTATGAAAGTTATTCTCTTCTTTTTTTCTTATACTGCCTCTCATTCAGTGTTCTTTCTATCTTCAAACTCTTCCTTACTCTCACCCAATTTCATGAAAATTCATTTATCTGTGACATTTAAATACTCTGTCTGAGGTGTCTGGAGCTGTGACCGGCTTTGTACATCGATAGTTCCTTAGAACCTGGCACTCTGTCAGTATTTGGGGGCCTCAGTAACCATACAGTTCCTGCCAGCCATCATGCTCTTAGCATCTCTGTAGTGAGTCACATGAATGTATATTATCATATTGAAAATTTTTTAACAACTGGCAACATTTTGTAAACAGTAAATGGGCATTTTTCTACACCTTTTTGTATGTCTTCTTCATTTATTTGTCACTTTTCCTCTACAACCTAAAATAAGACTTTACCCAAAAATACTAATATGATAGTGAAATAAACAGCATCAATTTGCAATTTTGACTTAGTTTTATATTATGTAAATATATACATATGCAGAACTTTTTAGAAAAATCATTGTTACAATATTTGGACCAAAATTGTTATTGCTGTTTGTATTCTAGAAATATATATGTTTTCATTTTTTAGGTAGTTTATGGATGAGCTGAGTATGATAGAGATTTAGCTACATGAACAAGAAATATTAGTGAGTTAAAGAGATAAGACTGTTCTCTGGAACAAAAGCTATTTATATTTTCTAATGTTTCTCAGCTGTCCTCCCTACTATGTCAGTGAAATGACCCATTTATAAGTTGAATCATTAAAGTATTATTATGTCAAACTTCCCATGAACTTCTCCAGATAAGAGTGTTTTGGTCTTCTAACACTTGTAAGGGAGTCCAACGTGAGGGCAACTTCTTTGTGTCCTCTTTTTGTGTAGCTACTGTGTGTCCTGAACCTGTGTATCACCTTGAACTTACCTTGTAGTGAGAATATTTACCATGTAATGAGAACATGTCAGGAATCTGAATTTTAAAGAAAGAAATAAGGAAAACAAGTTTATCAAATATCAGTATTGGAGATCTACATCAACCTTAGGAGAATTATGGAATAATTTGCCAAGCTTTGGGCATGGTGTCATCAAAATCCAGGTTTCCAGATATCTAAGACACAGTCCTAAAACTGTTAATGCTCTTAATGGAGTCATTGATAGCCTGTTTCTTGGATTCACTGAACTCAATCACTCCTAAGTTGAATAAGTTCACTTAAGACTTTGATAGTCTGAATTTTCAGTGCAGGGCCGTAAGATATTATTATTGCTTTCACATAGGTCTCAAGGATCTGCTATATACCATATAAGATTTTAAGGTGGCTCTTGTGGCAAAAGAAAAGAAGTGACTAACACATTAATATAGACATTAATGTAGTTTCAGTACAATCGAAGACAAATTCAGGACCTCAAGGACCTTCACTTATACTTAAGAAAAAAATAAATATGCATATTTATTTTCCTCATAATTGTGACTCGTTGGTAGGACTAGAAGTTTGCTTAACCAACTCTAAATGTAATCTCCAAATCGTTTTGTCATAATACAAAATTCATCATTAAGCCCAGTCAGTCATCATCTTCAATAGGAGGGAGGCCCCCTGGGAAGGTTATATTAAACCAGAATGCATGCATAGTCAAAGCAATGTCACCAGAAACCAACAGGAATAGAAGAGCAGATCTCAAATTCAACAATGAAAAGCCAAATGTGAAGACTGAGAGAATGGGTGGGGCGGGGGGGAGAGGAAAGCAGAGGTAGACATGGCTCGTGGGATTTGTGGTAGTTTCCTGATTTGTATAACACACAGCTTCTAATGATGAAATAAACATACTCTTCAGCCTCTGTCTATCTCTAGGACTGTAGTTCTGCTTTTGTGGCCCCAGAGAAGAGGAGGGAAATGCCCAGAAATACACCACATCAACCACAAAAGTATTATACCACCAAAACTTCACTTCAAGATATAATAAACTTTTCAGCACCTTCCGTGGATGAATTAAAAACATGTCTCTCTTACTCTCAGTAGAATTCAACTATTACACTAAAATCTTACTCTCCTCTTACTCGGGTTTCCAAACTATAGTAAAATATGTTTTATCTGTTGACTGCTTAATGTTAGACACTAATCCCACGTGGGACAGAGGAAGAAAAAGATGAAATAAGGACATAGACTCAACCTACAGAATTTATAGCCTAGTAGAAAGAAGAAGAATTTTGTTTCCATTTGGATCATTTTAGAGATACTTCAAAACTGTATTTCAAATGGGATGGGCTGCAGTATAGCCCTCTCTTTTTACCAAAACTCACACATTCTCTTGTCTAAGGCAGGAAAGATTTGGGATCTACTTCTTGTAAAATCCTAGCAACTTAATTCAGCACTTTCTTCTCTAGTGTGTTATTGTCAACTGATCAGAGTAAAATGAGAGAAATGATAATGGTGAGATTAAAATGCCACAGGAGCACATTTGATCCTAACTCAGTGAGGGAGGGAACATACATTGACTCTTCAGCCTTGCCTCCCATCTTCAGAAAAATAGTTGCCTGACTGTATGGCTAATAATTAACAGAACACTTGAAGGAGTTGTTTAAAAGGTCTAGTTTAACATAAAGTGAAATCTATTATGATGGAGATGTTCTTGTTGATTCCTTTTTGATGCCTTATACAGATCCACTCTAATAAGGGCCCACATCTGTTTCCAAAAGACAGAAGAGTCTATCTAGTTCCAGTTCTATATCTATCAGAGACACCTTTATTCACGTACACCTTTCTGTCCTCTTCTATTTTCTAACCAGTAAATTGTCATTTTTATTTTTTAGTTTATGAATGATGAATGATTCTATGATTACTACCTTTGCTTTCTGAACAAGTACGCTTGCCAACTTTTAGCTCAAAAAGACCCCCAAGTTAGAGGTGCTATCACCACTAAAGGAATATTATTTTGGTACTCACTTCAAGGTCTACTTTAAAGAAAAGACTAATACCAAATTTTTGATGTATATACACCAAAATGGGAACCTTTGTTCTTTTGAAGAGATGAGCTCCTGAAATAATGATATGCTTTTCCATAATCAAAGTCCCCCTTTTCCCAATAATTACATAATATACATTCATAGAATGGTAGCCATAGATCCAGTGACCATTTCTGTATCCAGAAGTAATGAATGTTCAGTATGTTTGTGAATCTTTTGCAGTTGTATTCTGGGAGGATAGATTGGATAAATATAAGGCTAGATTATACAGGTAAAAGATATGTATATATAGATTGTTATAAAGTGAAATTCTGTAAAAATAGGCTGGTAAAATATAAAAACTACATGGGACAAAAGAGTAGATTGCTCTATGTAATCTGATTTAGAGGAAGTTTGTCTATAAATTTGAGTGAGCTACTTATTAACAACACTATTGTATTTATAATCAATGCAATTTAAAAATCAGATCAAGATAGAAATTCAGAATCTTACATAAATAGAGCCCTATGATTGATCACCAAGGAAGGCTGTGCTTATTCTCTAGCTCTGTGTATCGGTTTGCAAGTGATGACACTTTCACATTTACTTTCATTATCTTATCTCTGCCTGAAATAAAAATCACATCTGGGAAACTATACCTAAATATAGCCATCTTAATACTTGGGACATGGATATCTGCCTTCTACACAATGAAATATCCTAGGAAACACCAGAGAATTGATTCACCAATCTTTCAATAGTATTGGGATACTGCTGTGTTAATATAGTATCCTCTTTCCTGGCCCACTGCAAACTTTGGCAACTAAAGCAGAGCTAGAATTATGACATCACTTCACTTAGAAAATCCTTTAATTTTATCTTATATTACATTAAAATACTCTCCCAAAGTACATATTTGGTACCAAGCACCTGAATATTCCTGGGAAATAATTATTAGGGGATCGATGTTGACTTGGACAAATGTAAAAATGGCATGCCTTTAGAGTCTGTCCTGGATTCTGTCTTTTGAGTGCCTTGATTTTCTGTATATATGTTTTCTAATATCAAAAACACAAGTATATGCTACATTTCTGGTAGCCAACTTTCAAAATTTCAAAAAAAAATCAACTTTAACTTAAAATTATATCTTAAGAAGGAGTATACAGAGAAGACTGATACATGTGATACAAAATCACATTAACCATATACTAGAGAGGGACTAAACAATTATAAATCACTATTTAGATGTTGTGGACAGAGAATACATATTTTCAAAGTATAGTGATTTTATGCACAGTGTCCAAATGACAACAATTTGAGAAAGAGTAGTTTGATGACTAACTTTAGAAAAAAAGAAAATAAAGAGAATGCTGTATAAAAGTTAAGGTTAGTAGTCTTCTGGAGGGAAAGCAAACTTTACAGTTGACAATTCATCCCACTATTCCCTCATCACTTACATTTAAAATTCCATAAGGCTATATAGGCTTGTGTGTGTTAATAACTGCTAAACTAACACCACATATCTGAACATGCATACCCACAATGCTTCTTTTATATGGAATGCTTTCTTCCTCCATAAATTTAAGAGTCTTCAGGGAAAGCATGTAATTTTGTTTCTTTTGAATTTTCTTGCAAGTCTTATATTTTCCATTACCCATGATGGTTTGGTAAATGTCATTGATGGAATGAAAATAAAGAATGACTACCTCTGTGGGCAGAATAGCATCTAGAAGTGGAGCATAGAAAGTTAATCAAGAGTGTGAAATGTAAAACTGAAATTTAAAAATAACTGTAATAGTGGATGTATAAGAAGCATGTAGAATGTAGACATTTTGACTATTTCCTCTGAGCATAAATCAGACATTTTATCATACTTGTTCTGAATTCAACTAAAATTGAATATGAACTTTTAGGAAAAGGATTCATAATACTTCTCCCAATAAAATTTAAATTTAATATTTGGAGAGGGAAAAAGTTATATAAGGAAAAGTCAAAGACGTTTAGATGTTTTTTCATCCTAGAAAAATGAAGTTTCAGTAAGGTAAAGCCAGTTTTTATGCAAGTTATGAGAAGTGAGAAATAAAACTTTATTTTTTGTTCACAGGGGTTCTATAGCAATGAATATTCTTATAGTACAATAAAAGAATATCTTAGTTTTGATAGTAAGGTTGATTCTTGATAATGAGGCTTCTAAATAATGAAAGGGAAGATAAGGATTGTCTTCAATGTCAATCTTTAAACAAGATGGCCTTACATCTTTCTGGAATGTTCCACAGGTGTTAGGGAGAAAGCAAGGAACGATTTTCTCTAGATCGTTCATATTTTTTCAGATGTTTCTTTTTTTCAAAAAGCCACTGTTACACAGAAGCAAAAGCTGCCACAAGTCACTAGGTTTTCTAAATGTTCTTGGCCAAAATGAAAGCAATAGAAGACCACTAAAGAAGTGCCTTCTTGGAGAATTCTCAGGAATCACACCATGTTACCACATGTTGCATATGATCACATATGTAACCATGACACTATGTTGCCATCATTTTCTATAGCTTACTAAACCTTGGAATTCTTACATCTGCTAAATATATTTACTTGTAAATAAGGAGGTTAGAATATATTCTTCAGTGATCTTTAAAAATCCAATAGATTTTTTTAATGGGAAAGTTATTGCATGGCACTCTCTGTTTATCACTATCATTGTTCAAAATCAAACCAATTACCATTAAACTCAAACATTCCCTTCTTATGACTTTCACGGAAGTATTTGTGATTCATCTCGGAAGATACAAAGTCAATATGTATCAATGGTATATGCTATAATATCAGGGAGGGTGTCTACATAATGAACTTAAGACTCCCAAATTGGAAAAAAAAATCAAGACTCCCAAATCAAAAAAAACTCTCTTTTCCAAGTTTTCTTTTAGTTTCCAAAGGTACACAAGTAAATTAGTGTCTGTCAGACTATGACATGTCAGAAATAGACATGGAAATAGATAACTAAAATGCAAAAACACAGGTATTGAAGTAAAAGTATAATTTGCCTAGATCAGTTCTGGTTAATACCTACAGGCATGATGTAATTATTCATAGGGAACTTTCATTCTCAAAAGTGCCCTGGTTTGGACAATGAGTTATATATAATCACTCTATAAGTAGCTATAGCAGTCAAATCTGTCTAAAATTGGGCGGATTGTCCACAGAATAAAACACAAAATCAAAGAGATTAAGAATGCTTTCTGTCAGTTATGCAATCTGCATCCAAATGGAAATAAAGAACTGTATAGGCTGACTTTCATTTCTCCCAAAGTTGTTGAAGGGGTAAAATGGCAATTTAACTCATGTGGGATGAGGAAACAAGGCAAGACAATACATACCTACTACTGAATATGCAGTATTTATTTAAAAAGCCTTTAAGTGATTAATTCCCTGAAGGTCTCAAGATTAAAAAGTGGGGTCAGAAGGAACTGGAAACCATGGAGGGAATGCTAGACAGATTAAAGGGCAATATAAAGAAAAGAATTTTATACAAAGAGAAGGATCCTAAAGCTTAATTAGGTTGTCCATGAGGTTGATTACCTCATGCCCCTACAGTATGTGCCAGAGACTGAAATGACCAGGCAGCAATCTCAGGCACCAGGTAAAGACTCAGACCACCAGCGTCACTTAGGATCCTTTATACACTGCCTTGGGACCTTATGATTTACATTTATGGTGTATTTTTTTATTAACTTTTTTTTTAAAGATTTATTTATTTGTGCATACAGAACTGGGGTACAGGCCAGAGGCCCAGGGGCGATGAGAGGCTTCACCAGAGACAGAGTGGGGAACAGAACAGGCAGATCGACGAAGTACACTGCTGAAGGGAGCAGCAGGCGGGTCAGGAGAGGTCTGCCACGCCATATGGTCACCTCCGGGGCAGGCGGGAATCGAACTCATGCGGAAGCAGCTTTAGATTCTC
>NW_004567104.1:38695732-38730293 GCF_000260355.1 Condylura cristata
AGATCGACGAAGTACACTGCTGAAGGGAGCAGCAGGCGGGTCAGGAGAGGTCTGCCACACCATGTGGTCACCTTCCGGGGCAGGCAGGGATCGAACTCATGCGAAGTGGCCCCAGCTTCCCAGTGCAGTGCTTTTAACACAATGCGCCACCAGGGAGGGCCTTTATTAACTTTTAAGTAAGAATCCTTTGCTTAGGGGAACCCAGAGAAGAAGAAGAAGAAAAGTAGAAATATTAGGAAAAAAATCAGTCTGAGTGAGGTAGACTATTGTGATTGGCTCTGAAACACACTAAAAAGAGACCAGGGGATGTGGATGTTGATCTCACTGAGCTTATTCTTTTCCATCATTCATACAAGAAAGTAAGCCTTTAGATGTGTAATAGTCAGGAAGCTGGGACTGGAAGGCTGTGAAGTCTTCTTACTAGTTTAATCTGCATAATTCTCCATTACACCTGAGTAGGACCTATGGCAAAGCTATCATGAAAGGGAAACAAAGAGACACTGAGCAAAGGATGCAATTCTGTAGAGTTTGAAGCTTAAACTGTTTCAGTGATCCTTGTCAGGTAAGAAAGATGCCCATCCCTTCCCCCACCTAGAAAGGATAGCAGACAAGTGACAAAGGAGACTCCCTGCAGATTACATGGGCGGTAGGGTGCACTAAAAGCTGCCCAGATGAAGAGAAAGAAAAATTGGCATGGACCCCAGGAGATGGGGCCAAATGACCTGCTTTCATAACACAGAGATATGTGGCTACATTAGAATCAATTTCACCCCCTCCCCAGATAACAGAAATAGGTCAGGCCAGAGCAACAGGTGTGACATCTTGATGACACTTAGCTTTCCCAGAGGTCTAAGGAGAATGGCAACACAACTAGAGTCAGAATATTCACATTGGCAGTTTTGCCTCAAATTCTTGAATATCTGCATTTATAGATTAAAATGTTTTCTAGTAAGCTAGAGGGGAAAACCTTCTGAAGGCACTGTAGGAGTGATCATTGACTTCAGTGTTTGAGTATAAGGGCTTGGGAATGAGGAAACTAGTTAAGGATCCCTACTATGTATATATTTATGGTAAAATATTTAAGTTTCCGTGTCTGAAAAAGAATTGGCAATACATACAACAGGCTATTGTAAAGATTATTATACATGTAAATTGTGTAACACAAGTAGTGTTTGTCAAATGATTATTAATAGTATAATTTTTATTCATCAAGGGCTATTTTCCATTCCTGTAACATTGTCTAGTCATCCACACCAAATTCTTCCTTATTTCACATCATTGGTTTCTGTCTGGTCTTTGAGATTTTATTGTCTGGTCCAGATTTGACCTGTTTCTGCTGATACTATGAGTGTATCTTCCTGCTTCAGAACCTTGTGTTTCCATGTTCCTTAAGAGGTATACTTAGAACTTTTTATAAATTCATACAGTGAACAAAAATGTTAATCATGAGAGGAATATATGACTTTTAGGAAATACTATTCTTGAATTCTGAAGACACTCTTCAGCTTAATAACATTGACCCTGTGACCATTCATGTCAGGTGAAAAAGGAACAGGTATTGGTATTTTGTACTCTCCTCTCAGGAGGCTAAAATGACTGACCAGAATTCACTCAGATGTGGAACATAATGAGACTGTCTTGAATTCTTGATCCAAAGTCTTCCTGAATCTCCATTTACTAGGTGAAAGTCCAACTGGAGAGTGTAATCCCAAGTATTAATTTTATATTGTGATACCACATTTTGCCACATGTAAAATGTTCTTTGATTTTGATTGCCCCACCCTTTGCCCATGGAATACAGGGAAGTGCTGTATATACTCACTTCTTAACAGCTAGAGCAGTTCTTGTAACCAAAACTCTTATATATTGGATTGCATGACAGTGTTTGTGACATAGTCGAGCCTTGACTTCTTGGGGTCTACTCATTACAAGTAAGTTTATGTGCCTTGAAGCATATGGCCTTGATATATGATCTCAAAGCAAAAGAGCAAGGTATTTCAAGCTGGCCACAATTTTATTGACTCTCACAGGCTCACTTTGTAGTCATTCCAATAAACTAGATGAGAAATTTCTGATGCTCCAAACAATCCAGTCCACAGGACTCCATTTCATGATTCAAAGTACAGCTAAACAACTCAAGAGTGCTTGTGTGTGACACTGTGGCCACAGAGATAAATAATTGCTTAGTAATTCTCTGAGGCAGAAAATTCTAAACATGGAGGAACCATTTCTCCTTAATGGGAGCCAGAAATCCTGTAAGTGCTTGAAATGGCATTCACAAGTCTGAATGGTAAACAGATAAAAACAGGAGCGCACCAGTTGCACAAATGACTTGCTTGTCACAAACTTGTCATTGCAGTAATCTAACATTTCTTTCACAGAGCCCGATGGAAAGTATGAAACAAACAGGCCCTGCTGACGTTTTGGCTCTGCTAAGCCTTCCTCCGAGCTAAAGCATCTGCAGCATCTTCCTGTTCTAGACCCTTTATCTGCTGAAGTTAGCTGATACTGTACATGTCAAAGAAATGTTTGACTATTGCATTAACAAGTTGATGACAAGCAAGTTATTCCTGCAGCTGAAATCCTGCTGCTTTTAGCAGGCTGCCATTTTGACCTTCATCTTCTTGTAGAGAAGAGCCTAACAGAGCAGAGCAATAGGAAGATACCAGTATTGTTACCCCCACACTTGTATGGGAAAACACAGACCACTGATTAGGCTTGCATGCCATGGTACAGTAGACATATCAGGCAGCCTAATCAGTGGAATGGATGAAATTTCTTGATAAGAAGTAAATATTGCTAACACACTGAACTGTTTCAAGGGTCCCTTTACTGGGATAATATGAACTGCTCAAAAATTCATTTCCTCCTGCACCTTCTCCACCCTATACACTTTTGCACATACACACACACATGCCTGTATATACTTCATAAAATGTTAATAGCTGGAAAAGTTAATTAAAATTATGTGTGCCTTTGCTAGTTCTTAGTTTCTTCTATTAATAGCTCCTCTTATCCTCCTCATTCAGCATAACCTCTAGAGCTATATAACCCTAATCAGAAACATGCGCTCATCACCTGTAAAAAAGGAATGTCCATTAGCCTTCTCACAGAAACCTTCAGCAGCCCTCTACACCACCACCACTGGTTCATCTTCAACCTTGGCTTCCAGCAGAGAATGCTTATGCAACTTCCAATTCTTGCCTCTCTTTGCAGAGTCTTCCTCCCCTGGGGGATCCTGGAAGTCCTTGAGTGTGCAGTCTGGTGGGTCCCAGTCTGCTGGGCATCCACAGCCAAACTGGAGCCTGTAACAGGAGCCTGGCCTGTTGCACTCCAGTGTTCTGCTTCTGCTGGCACCTTGGCATATCAGCACTTGAAATGATGGAGCAATTGCCCGAAGATGTTGACCTTTTCATAAACTCAACTTTCTCTTAGTTCCCAAGATAGCAAGTGCCATGTCTTCTCTTTAGAATCTTCATCAAGACACTGATAGTGTCTTACCGGCTTTAAATTATTGACCTGAAAACCTTGAATTCTCAGACTATATTTTCTGGCTGGTACTCTAGGTGCTTTCAGTTTTTAAAGTCCTATGTAAAAATGATGATCACTGTTCAGCAATTGGAACCAAGACTTCTTGCCAATGTAGTAATGGGGCTTAACTTTCTTTTAGGCTTTGTGCATTGACCACTGTGCTGTCTCCCAGATGAAATGTTTGACTCTTGCCTGAGGTAGCTGATGATGTGATCCACACCTCAGCATTGTTGCCTTCAAAGATAGGGAGCGGGTATGAGAAGAGGATCCTGTGCTTTCCTCAGTTAAGGATATTGTCCCTGGAAGAAGAAGCAGGGAAGACTGTTTGAGATAGGTCTTGTGTTTTCTATAAAGGAAAACATGTAAATGAATAACTTGAAATTTAAATGGAGTTTTAGTGACTTTTTCTTCCTTTTTAAACTTCCTAATAGGATCTCAGTAATGATTTTGTGTTTTCTTTCTTAATAGAACTTAAATGGCAAAGAAATGATATGCTATTTTTGATTCAGAAAAAAATAAAAATCCTTTTTATGGGAACTCTCTTTTTAAGTACACATTAGGGAATAGATAATGGCAAAAACAAAAACAAAAAAAATTGTTTTCTCTTCCTATAGAGGGATAGCTGATTAGTGTATGTGTATGTATTTTAAATATGTGTTTACTTACTTATTAAATTATTTTCTATTTACTTTATTTACTTGAAGAAAGGAGAGACTAACAGAAAAATTCATATGCTGGAAGAATTTCATTAGAACAGAAAGGAGCTTGATGATTGGGCTGTGACTTTTTTCATACTTGCACTTTGAGATGTGGTTAGTGAGACCAAGAGGTGTCTTATAATATAAAACTGAGATATACAACAGAATTGTGGGAGAGCTGGGTCTAAATCTAGGTCTGGCTTTCAACTCAGCCAGGACTCAGAAATTACATTGTATTTTTTAAGACTTTCTTTTAAACAAAGACAGTCTCACTTAAATAATTTACATGGATATGTTTAAATCTAATAGGGCATTTGCTTTTGTGCTACATACTGGCTAAGCCAATTTAGGGAATATACATTTGAACTTTGGAGACATTTCTTCCTAAATTGTCTTTTATCTAAGTCGTGTAAGGAACCATTACAATTTTAATTAATTTTTTCTCTTGCAAAATTTCAAAGAAACACTTTCTCCATTCCCATTTAGGCACCTGAAAAGAAAATATCTATCTATCTATCTATCTATCTTATCTATCTATCTATCTATCTATCTATCTATCTATTAAATGGGTCTGCTTCTCTAATCAGTATTCATTTAAGTAGGTCATATTCTAATATTCTTCGAGCTAAAAATCTTTTGTCATATTAAAAGAAATCTGACTTTTATTCCCACTTTTGGCCAAGTTTGAGCTGGCCCTTGAAATTGTCATTTGCAACAAAACACTGATTAAGTCAAAAAAAATCAATGTTTTTGTTTGTTTGGATTCTTTTAGTTTTAAGCAAGAGGAAATAAAAAATGCATTTACCTTTTTGAAGCTAAGATAATTATATACTCTATTTTTCACTTATGCAAAACTTATTTTTGAGGGTGTTCTTTTTGTTTCATTTCTGTTTCTGCATTTTTTAAACATCTGTACCATGGCTGGTGACGAGAGTAGCAGTGGCTGGCAATTTTCCTCCACGTTTTGAGAGAAAAAGAATTGGCTGGAATAAAACCTTGCTTTCCATATGGTCGACTTGAAATACACCACTGAAAAGGTATCGTCTCTTTTTCTTTTCAAAAAACAAAGGTGAAACCCATGATCCTATAGCAATATTGATATCAAGCCACCTTTGATTCATATCAGAAAACCGTTGGCAGTGAATCTTCTATTTCATCAAATGAAAAACCAAAAACGTTAATCTTTGTGTGTTGGGTTGCATTGTATCAAGAATATATGCTGCTATTTTCTCAAGAAAGACGCATTGTCAAGAAGTGAAAGTTTAGCTTTTGATTCCACAGAATGATCACTTTGAAAGTACGTTTGACTATGAAGTGCTTATTGATTTTTGGAATCTATTCTCAAGGATAGTGAACTGAAGATGACACTAGTGCTTCCTTTTACCTTGATTAACTCCAATTAGAAAAGGCAGTAGTATTTGTCTCATCAGTTGTTTAAAAGTAAATATTTCAAACACATGAAAACATAAGAACATAAAATGTACAAGAATCTAGTGCCCAGTTTAAGCAATCCAATTTTTGTAACGTTTATGTCTGAACCTGCTTTTATCTTTTACTATTCTATTAAAAGCTATATACTATAAAGTACACAAATTAAGTGTATTGCTTAATGAGCTTTTATGTCAGCATTCGACCCTGGGACAGTGCCTAGTTCCAAATACAAAACACTCATATATACCTGCCTAAGCAAAGTTCTTCATGCTCCCTTGCAGGTGATAAATCCTCCAAAGCTTTAACCACAGATTAAAAGCAAATAAAGCTATGCTAACCTCTATTATCCTGAATTTAGTTTCATGTAGGTCATATATTAGGGCTTATGTAAAATGTTTCTTATTGTCTGTATCACTAATATTTACTAGTTCTCTCGCTGTTATTTCCAATGTTCCCAGACACAGCTAATACAACAGTTAGCATTTCTGTACATGTTTTTATATAGAGGTGGACTAAGAAACATACATTTCCAGCTTTATAAAGAATTGTAAAATTTCTCATCAAATTAGTAGTACCAATTTATATTTTTACTAGCAGTCAATAACAGCTTCTTCACATGCTTCACTTTTGGAAAGGCTAAACAAAAATTTTTTGTCATTCTTAAGGTGATTGAATCATATTTCACTTAAAATTTTCTTAATGTTTGCATATCATTGGGATTTATCCTGTATGTCACCTATTACTTTTTGTCACCTAGTGCTTTTCTTTTTCCGTTTTCCAAAAAATACATTTTATTTTTATTATTCTTCACTGAGGTAATACTGTTTTACAGTGACGTGTATGATTTAGAGGTATAGGTTTACACCTTGTCAGCTGTTTGTTACCACAAAAGAACCTGTAATCCTCCATTGTGAGCTAATGGACCCCCCTCCACACTTTGCTCCCACTCTCCCCACTCCCCACCTGGTAGCCTCAATTTTACAGTGAGATTTTGGGTCTTGTTTTGGTTTAGTTCTGTCCATTCTTTGTTTTGTTTCTTTATATTCCACATATGAGTGGAATTATCCAGTATTTGTGTTTCTCCTTTGACTTATTTCACTTAACATAATCCCTTCCAGTTCCATCCATGGTGTTGCAAATGTCAAGATTCATCTATTTTTATATATAACTAAGTAGTATTCAAATTATGCCTATATGTGCCATGTCTTAATCTACTCATCTTAATCCATATCTTAATTCATTCATTGGGCTTTTGTTATTTTGGATAATTTGGGGTTGTTATTTTAATATTCTCGATTCTTAAACTTTGAGCAATATAGATTACAAACACCTTTTCCCAATTTATAGTTTCTCTTTTAACTATATTTAATAGTAGCATTTATTTATAAAAAGCTCTTTTAGGCCCTCCCTGGTGGCGCAGCGGGTTAAAGCACTGCACTAAGAAGCTTAAGCCACTTCCGCATGAGTTCGATCCCCGCCTGCCCCGGAGGTGACCACATGGCGTGGCAGACCTCTCCTGACCCGCCCGCTGCTCCCCTCAGCAGTGTATTTCATTGATCTGCCTGTTCTGCTCCCCACTCTGTTCCTGGTGAATCCTCTCACCCTCCGCATCTCTGGCCTGTTCCCCAGTTCTATATAAATAAATAAATCTTAAAAAAAAAAAAAAAAGCTCTTTTAATGTTAATGCAAATAAATTCTTTGATATATTTTCTTTATAACTTACGTCATTAAGAAATTCTTCCATGTGACAAGGCTATTATAAGAAATCATCCTATATTTCTTCCAACAGTGTTTAAGTTTTGCCTTTTGCATTTATATCTCTAATCTTGGCAATTGTTTTTGTGTACATATGTAACCTGAATCCTATTTCTTTCTTTCCCATGGGTTAACCCAGTTATCCCAGCTCCATTTAACAAATTGGTCATACCACTAATTTATAGTGCTCTTTCTCCTCCATCAAATATGTTTCTATGATTTTTATTTCATCAATCGACTGCTCTGTATCCTCCCTATGTGCTAACATCATAATACTTTAATTACCTCAGCTTCAAAATGTTCCTGCTTTTGGTAAGGCAAATTTCTTTGCCTCATTCTTATAAAATGTTTTTTGGCTCCTCTTGATCTTTTGCTATTCAATATGAATTTTAGAGTCAGTTGGTCAAATTTGGCAAAACCCAACTGAACTTTATTTGAAATCACGTTAACTTGACAGAATAATCTAGGGGAGAATTCACATTTTTATAATAATGCATATTTCTGTCCATTAATAGATTGTATTCCTCTATTTATACAAGATTTTTCTTCATGACTTCAATAAAATTGAGTAATTTTTTTTTACCATAAAAGCCTTTCTTGAATCTATTTTGTTAGGTTTCTTCTACTATAACTTGTGTTTGTGTTACTATGTATAGGGTTTGTTTGTTTATTTATTGGTTATATTGGCATATATGCAACAGCTTTGCTGAACTCTCCAGTTTAGTCTTAATGGCTAGACATTTTCAAGTGTTCTATATAGACATGAATATCAACAGTAAATGATGACAATTTTTCTTTTAAATGTCAATTCCTACGTATTCAATTTATTTTTCCTATCATATTGCATCTTGTGAATTTTATATGGTGTTGATTATCTGTTTTGTTTGTTACTTCAAAGCAAACACTTCAAAAATGTGATATTTGCTAAATATTTTTAACTAGGAATAGTACTTGAATTTTATCTAATAGGATTTTCTGCATCAATATAATAAAATTTACCATTAATGGGTTAATATTTTATATGATATTGCCTTATTTCTTTTCTTTAACAAAATTAATGTTTCTTATTTTCCTGGGGAAAAATTTGCTTGGTTCTGGTATATCTTTGAATCTTCTGTTGAGTTTAATTTGCTGATGTTTTATGTGGTATGTTTGTATGGGGAGAGTAGGCTTCAATTTTCCTTTCATAAGTTGTTACTGAGCTTTGGTGTCATGGATACTAATCACATAAAATAAACTAAGTGGCATTTCTTTTTTTTTCTTTTGCAAGACAGTTTTTATATTCTGGTGGTTGCCTGTTTTGAGCATTTGGCTAAACTTGCCAACTTGCATCTGAAATCTGAACCTGCTGGGTGGGTGGGTGGTTGTTTTGCCAATGAGGGTAGGACTTTTGATTATCAGTTCAGTTTTCTCCACAGTTACCAGTTAATTGAAGTGATCTACTTTTTCTCAAATTACTTTTAGGAAGACTTTAAAATATGTACAGTTAGCAGTTACTTACACTGTCAAATTTATTTATATAGTTACTTATAATATTCTTAGGACTATTAATTTTATCTTTAACTATGAACCTATTACCCCACATGTCATTTATTTGAAATTTTTCCTTTACTAATAATTAGACAAATTTCTATTTTATTTACTTTATTCAAAAATTGACTTTTGATTTTGCATATCTACTTTATTGTGTCTTTGTATTCTACATCATTACTTTCTGCTTTTGTGGATATTATTTTTTTCATTCTACTTTCTTATAATGTAATCATTTTTCTACTTCATTTGAATTATTACTCATTTGGTTTCAGCACTTTTATTATTTATAAAATGAATTTTAGACTCCAAATTTCCCCCCATATTTCTCATTAGCTGTTTGTCCTGTTTTAATATGTTGTTTATTTTATTGTCCTGTGTTTCTATTTATCATTGGTTCTCTTCCCTTTCTCTTTTGATATATGACTGTTTCATTTGTTTGTTATCAATCTTGCATTTTGTAAGTTTTAAAGCATAGTTTATTCTTCTACTAAAGCTGCTGTTATTTAAAAAAACATTTGGAACTATTTTATTTAATTAACATTATTAATGAAAATGTGTGCTGTGTGAAATGAGAAATTTAGGATGCTATTTCTTCATTCCTTTCCTCCTAGCCAAGTTCTCTCTCTCTCTCTCTCTCTCTTTTTTGTTATAACGCATTATGTCAGTGTGTTATTATTTTTTATGATACATTAGTGGAGGAGAAAATCACAAAATGCTGGATCAATTATTTAGGCAGTACACAGCTTCTAGTCAAAATAGATGTTTAATAAATATTGTTGAGTATGAAATGAATGGACCTGTTTTGTAAGGACACAGAGAAAAAGAAAATTTAACTGAGATTCCTTTACAGTCTCCTTTAGTGCTGGATGACCCATTAATTTAAACCTTAAATTTTATGAAAATCTTGAACCACATATGACTTAATAAATACTTTTTCTGTAAATTATTCAGTTTAACAAACTAAATGCTTTGTGAACCATCCCTTTACACATCAATAAGACCTTTCCAAGTTAGTCCCATTCATAGTTATTTCCACTTATGTTCCATCTACCCTGCCTTTCCCATATAAATAATGAATATATTTGCTAATTGTAATTCTTATTTAATAACTACTGTGTGATTCTTGGATATGAAATAGTTGTTAAATAGCTTTAAGTGTATCATTTTAAATTGCTAATACCCTATGTTGTTCCAGAATAGGTCAGGTTTTTTTACTATTAAAATAGGGGCATTTTGAAGTAGTTTTTGGTGTTTTATTTTTTAAGGGCTGTTCTTAAAATCCCCAATTATAGTCAAAGGAAGTTATAGAATTTGCTAAGAAAATTGAATTTTCCATTGACTACAACTAGATATTATCAAGAAACTTAATGATGATCTGCAACATACTAGAATAAAAAATATAGTGCTTCTATTGTTGCAAAGTCAATTAAATAAAACAATGCAGATTAAGAAGAAAACAGTAAACTAGTATAAACTGGGTCATTTGCTGATATGCAAATTTTATGGAAATTTTAATGACACATTTGATAGATTTATAAGAATTACATGTTATTAGTGTTTATAAAAACACTCAAGCGTTCTATGTGGCATGATTTTTAACAATCTTTTACATATAAGAACAGATTGGAATTAAACTGTCTTCCTAGCTGCTTCAACTGTTTAAATTGTAAAGATGATTTTTATTATTCTCTGTTTAAAAGTCACTGAACTGGGAACGAGGACACTGGTTTCTAGTCCTACTTCTGTTATTTAACCAATTCTATGACCTTGAGAAATTTATAGAGCTTTTTGAGTTAGTTCTTTTTTCATAAATATAAGGAGTTGGATTTGATGCTCTGTAACCACTTCTGGTACTCGTTTCTAGTATTTGACACTGCATCCATCTACCTCTTATTATATATAAAAACCTAACTGTTCATAGGATCAATAGATCAATAGCCCAAGTTATTTGACAGAATTCTTAAGAAAATATCAAAGAATGGGGTTAATTTTCCCCTCAGCAGCACATTGACTCCAACCAATAGATACTTAACTGGAAGACTAAAATGATGAAAGCAGTATTGTCTTTTTTATTTTTTTCACAATTTACAATATTGTATAGGCTTCAGTTATACAGGTATATAGTTTTTCATCTGAGCAACTGTATATATACTATATCCATCACCAAATGTCTAATCAACATCCACCAACTTATTGCACCTTCCCTCCAATCCCCTTTCCCATCTGGTAACACTTTTTGTTGTCAAAGTCTAAGAGTTTGTTTTCATAAAAGCAGGTTTTTTGGAAATTACAGTTAAGTGGCAATATACAGCGTGGCTCTATCTGAAAGAAATCTGAAATAGATGTATCTATATACATTTACTACACATATTTAATAATTACACAATTACTAATTATATAAGTTACATAATCAATTATTTTTTAAAACTTTTTACTGGAAATATTCAAGACATAATGTAACTAAAAGTGTGTTATCCAAGAAAAAATAACATGCAAGTATCCTAAATTAGAAAAATGAAAGTATTTGGTTAACAAAGAAGGAAGTACATTCAAATGGAAACAGTAGTTACCACTGTATGGTGGACATTTTCTTTCTATATTTTTGAATTTTCTAAATATCATAAAAATATTCTAATGTTTAGAGAATTTAAAACTATAAGCCAATAACAAACAATCTAAATAATTCCAAATCTGATAATAATTCAGCTAAACAAAAGATACGTGTACAATGTTGATCACCTCTTGAAGGAATTAATGTTTTGTTTTTCATACTGTGATATTTTCATAGTATGAAATATATGAAATACCAAATTTTGGAATCACATATTGACTATGTTATTTATTTCTGCATTATGACATTATTTTTATTACTCATTATTTCTTAATTTCCCCCTCCCTTTTTTATTTTTTGGTCCTTACACATTTGCATTAGGTAATTAGTGTGCACTTTGACATGTCAGAACCTCATTTTCTTTAGTATCATTCAGTTTTGTTATTAATGTGTTCAAACCACATTTACATGTATATAGATCATTTTCTCTTATCACAATGGAAGAAACCTAGATCATACTATGTTTTCAGTTGTTTTTCACTTCTAAATATCTCATACTGTGATATTTTCATAATCTAATAATAGCATTTTGAGTAATTGAAACAGATGAAAATGAAATGAAAGACACAATAAGTCACTGTAGAGTGACTCTGTTGGACAGAAGCAACTACTACTGATAAAATTTATCAGGCACCCATCTCAAGAATAGCATCTCTACTGCTCTATGTAAGAATGAATAAACATAACAACTTACTTGGCTCTCTGTACCCAGAATTTAGCCAAAAAATAAACCCAGTTGGAGACCAGAAAGAATGATCCAGATAAAGTTCCACCAGCTCAAAATATACAAGTAACTTAGTCTGCCCCTTTTATAACAAAACTGTATAAGTAAAAGTGTAATCTTAAAAATCTAAATTCCTTTCACTAGCCAATGGCAATGCATTGGCATAAGTAACTAAAAATTTCCAGACCGCACCCTTTTTCCCTTCTTCTGCCAGAATGAACCACTCTCTCTCCAGCTCCAGCTTCTACTGACTACAAGTTTAATTCAGAGCCATTACCCAAGTTTGTCTTTCCTCAGAATTATTGAAGGTAAAAACTGCATCCTATTTATATTGGTGACCTTGGGTTCTGGCCGAGTGCATCATTGTTGAATATACTAATGAAAGATTAACAACTTAGTTTAAATGATTTCATTATCTATAAAAATACTCTAAGGAAAAAGTTTACTTGGGTACAAACATGCACACCATATGTATTATTATATAACCTCTCTTACTAGCACTTAGGCAAGTTCCTTTATAATAATACTGTCACCAAATCTTGAACATCTTTGTGAGTAAGCTTCTTTCAAGTACTTATTTTTCTGCAGGACTAAGAGCTAAAGTAGTATAATACTTGGCATTATTAATGCATTGCCCACAATTTACTAAAAGTCTCTAAACCTCAAGTTGCCCAAGTGAAAGGTGGACATATTAGTAATACTTACCTCATACCCCTGACTATAGAGATTGGACAAGATCTTCCATATCAAACACATTAGGCTTGGTTCAGACCTTGGATTATTATTAATGGAATGACTGCCTCCCAGGACAGCTGTTTGTACTTGTAGATACAACTTACAACTGGGATATAGGATACAGGTATAGCAGAAGGGCTCTTACTGCATATAAAATCTGCCTGTCAGTGGATATAGAACCAGTGCCTCTCAGACTTCAGTAGCTTAATAAGTACTTGCAAAGCTTGTTTAAAATGTAGATTGTTGAGCTCCTCTTTGAGAAACACTAATAAAATTGATTTGCTCTGAGGTGAGACACTGAAATATGTCTCTTTAAGATTTTACGAAGGTAGGTAGCTGGTTCCAAGCCAAATGCTAAGTAACTGTGGTTTTGTGACTCCTAGCCTTGATTCTGGGTCACCTCCAACCTTAAGGCACCATTTCTCGAACTTGGACTGCTGAACACAATGTATTGTGTGGCCCTGAACCTCCTGTCTAGTCCCACTGAAAGCAAAAAAAAAAAAAGAACATGGAAGAATGCACCAGTTGGGTAACTTAAGGAGCTGCAGGGAATTATCTGTTATTTTGTATTATTTCTACTTTAGTACAAAGACCAGCTGATGTGAGAAATAAGCTTGAACTTTACAACAGTAGTTTCCCCCCAATAACATAGTATGACTGGCTATATTGAAGTTTATCTTCTGTTTTGTTTTTCTTTTTTTTATGGAGTTGCTATCTATAGAACTTAGATGAATAAGCACAATTGAAGTGCAAAGTGTTAAATGCATGTTTTTATTTAGTCAATGCATTTGCACATTGAAGTAATTAGGATGTATTTAAAAGCATTCTGCTTGCAATACTTTGTTCTCCATTTCCTACAAATCAAATTAGTGAAGGGGTAGATTTGATTTTGACATCATTTTGAAAATATTTTCTTTTTCTTTTTTTAATTTTCTTAGTATTACATTTTCACAAAGTTCAAAACACAACCAACTGTGACTAAATCCATAAAAACAAAACAAAACGTCCAAAGTGCAAGAAAATGAAAAACAGCAGAGTAATATGCAGTAGAACAACATAAATCATACCTCACAGATATAGTTGTAATAACACACCTTATCCATGTCTGATCAATTAAAAACAAATACTTATTCAGATAGCAAATAGTTCATTCTTTTACTTTGATTGAGAGCCCCAAATTTAATTATTCCTCCCAGTCCAGATAAATTTGAAAAGACAGCCAGATCTGTGTAGAAAAATGTTAACCATCTCCTGCTTTCACTGTAGTAAACTGAATATGATGAATGAATGTGAAGAAAGGATATAGAGGGTGTTTTCCTTGTTTGTTAACAAAGTATTCATGCAAGATTATTTATTTTTTTTAATTAAATTAGGTTTGGCAGAACCAAGAAATGGTTATGAAGCTATGTAGCACAAAGACAGACATGAATTTAAATCCCAACTCCGCACATTATCTTTAACAAATTATTTCGCCTCCCTGAGCCTCAGTTTGCACATCTGTAAAGTGAGGGCAACAATATTGCAAAATCATTTTCTTAACATGCAAAACTGCATTAAAAATGCCTATAATTTAGTATGTCCTCCATAAATAACAGTTATTATTATTAATTCAGGAAGAAACTTTGGAGACATAACACAAAATCCTCAGAATATAAAGGGCTAAACAAAATTATTCTGTTTTCTCCTTTTTCAGAGGCTATTTACGGTTTTACAGATTTTTTTTCTACAACTTTATCCAGATTTCAACAGAAAAGATTGGTTTACCTTTCTAGTCTTCTTGCTAGAAAGATCCAAATTGTTGGCCTTAGGGTAAATCAGTGACTTCAGAATACATGTTGAGAAATGCCCTGTAGACAATGGAAGTGTATATATATACACTTCTCTCTCTCTCTCTCTCTCTATATATATATATTTTATATACACTGTATATATATACACTTCTATATATATATATATATTTTTTTTTTTTTAAAGATTTTATTTATTTATGTATACAGAACTGGAGTACAGGCCAGAGGTACAGGGGCAGTGAAGGGATTCACCAGAGAAAGAGTGGGAGCAGAATAGGCCACTGACTAAGTAACACTTCTGGGGAGAGTAGTGGGCGGGTCAGGAGAGGTCTGGCATGCCATGTGGGTCATCTCTCTGGACAGGGATGGAACTAGTGTTGCAGTGGCTGTGGATGGCTTCCTAGTTCTGTACTTTAACCCATTGTATCACAGGGGAGGGCCTGAAGTATATATTTAAATGATTTATTTTCTGCTACATATTAGATTTTTTACTGAAAATAAACAGTACTTTGGACTGGAGACAGATTAAATAAATCTAAATCCTCCTGTCCTTTCTATACTAGGTGTGTAGCATTAGAAGTTTACCAGCTTACATAGGGAGGGAGGAAGTAAGAGAGAGAGAGAGGGAACACATAAAAATAGTAGTCATTTATGCCCTAGGAATATACATGGTATCCTGTTTGACCCTGTCTTCAAGGTTCAGCTGTGTTTTGTATATAGGAAGTATCCATTAAGTGTTCTTTAATTAAAGCATATAAGAAACAATATGCTGAGAAAATATATGTCTAATATAAGTGAGCCAAGTGAAAAATAGTATGTGCAGGTAGTAGGCAGAACCTAAACTTGCTTATGGGCATCAACACTTCTTTCATTAGAATGGTTGCAGGTAGAATGGCAGCCATTTTGTTTAGGGTTTTTCCACAGGAGGAAGCTACTAAACCAGGAGAGTCGGGACCTATAAAGTGTCAGAGCTGGAAGGGATAGTGGTGATTTCCTAAGACCAAGGCCTCATTTTTCAGCTAAAGTAAATGAATGCCTTGTCCAAATATTTGATGGCAAAGTTCATTGATACTTACATTTCAATTTCCTGATTCTGTATCATGTTGTCTTTCTGTCCCCAGTGTTTCTGTCCCCTTGACAATTCCCATATTCCCACAGTAGCTTCTCTTCCTTTGACAAAAACAGTGCAATGGGACATCCAGCCGTGCTGCTGATTAGAATCATCTCACCTCTTATGGCATTTTCATAAAGCCTAAAATACTACAATAAAGAAATTATTCCTTTAACTCTTCAATTGCTGCTTTAATCTTTCAAAAGTCTCTACCAATTATTGTTAATCATTAACATCTCATTCAAATTACTTTACCTCCTTTTTTAGTGATTTTTAGCTCAATCTAAAAGGAATGAAGGTGAACCAACCATTATAATTTGGAGAAGGAGCAACGGGAGAGTTCTGGCCTTGAGTTGTTCCTCAAGGGAAGACACGGCTTGGTGGGCTAGTAGGTACAGAGTGGCCAGGGAGATGTTATGGATTGGAATCTCATACTGTAACAGGATTGTCCCAAGGAAAAGGGGAGGTTCCAGGTTCCCTGCCCCACCCAAAGGAGGGTGGAGCAGAGCAGGAAGGAAAAGAAGGCTGGAGAGAGGAGACTAGAAAAGGAAGCAGGATAGAGAGCCAGAAGGAGACCTGAGGGAGGCACATGGAGCAGAGACACATGTGAAGAGGCAGCTCTTGTTTCTTAGTCCTGGACTGGGTGAAACAGATGTGGGTGAGAGGCCCATGGGGAGGTGACATCAGCAGTGTTTATCTTGAGTCTTATTTTGCTCTTCTCCTCCCAGATTTGTCTGGCCATTTCTGACTTCTGTGGATCCCGCCAGAGGGTGCTTTAGACTTGTGGCGGCCTTTTGGGTCTTGGCTTTGGGCCAATCCCATTTGGGTAGACTTTTACCCACAAAGGGATGAGGAACTTAAGGTGTTTGATTTAGGAACTATATTCTTTGTCTTTTCTGTGTTGCACACTAATTGTATTAAAAATCCTTTATATTAAAGGATCTTAATATGCTTTGTCATGATTTGGCAGATGGCAGAACCTATTTAGAGCAGGCAGGTTTGGGGGTTCTGAGATGGTCCTGTCCCTGCCCTGTCAAAATAGAAGCCAGATAAAAAGAATAGAAGGAATAGAGGGGTAAAGAAGAGAAAAACGGGAGACTTAGTAATTTGGGTTTTTTGCTCATTATTTACTGCATTTCTATCTCCTGTGCTCAGTGAGAAAATGCTTTGCATTTGTGTCATTTGTGTCCTGTACAATTTCTGTTACTACTGTCTAGTAATGACTAGAATTCCTTGACTTGAGTATTAATGACATCTATGAAAGAAGAAATAAAGCATTTGGTAGGTAAATATCTTCCCCATCGATCTGAAGAATGGAGGAAGTGTTGATGGACTGTTGATGGTGAGTTAAAGTGGCATACCAGGAATTTTTATAAATGGTTTTCCTATGCTCCATTGAATCTGTGGCTGAGACTTTAGTTGTATACCAGCTGCGCGTGCAAAATCTCATAATTATTCTTACTGTATTAAGCATTTTATAGCAATTTTAGCTCTAAAATGCTATGCAATAGTTTTTATGCAAGTGTACCAGACAAGTAAGCTGTTCCAATAAAAACATTTCCTTTCATTTAGACACGTGATTTTAGGTTTCCAAACTTAGCTCTTTGCATTGACGGAAGAATCTTTAGGACAGACACCAGGCTTTTTGGAGGGGGAAGAAGAGGCTGTTGAGTTTTCTTGCACATACTATGTTTCTTCAGGCAGCCTCATCAGGAAAAGGCATTTCACTAATTGTTCCATTCTGATATTATTAGCAAATAGAGCACACGCTCCTCCCCAGCCTGTCCTGTATAGAAAGGTACTGGAAAGGACTTTGGGGCTATCTCTGCATCCCTCTGCGGTATAATGACAAACAAGCAGAAGGACTTGGGTGTACCCCTTCTGCAGAAGGCTGACACCTTTAATACTGCTGCACATGCTGCTGCGCCCTGCAGTGCCAAGTCTTGGGCCTGAGCCCAAAGCTGGTGTGGAGTTTGAACCCTTGGCATTCTGGCCCAGGGCCAAGTGCTATCAATGGAACCCCACTGACACCTTTAGTTATTCTTCCTAGATTAGGATAGTAATTTACTTGTCTCTTTGATTTCAAGTGTCTGGTTTTGTTTCCAGATGCCTCCCAGCTCATCTGTATTCCAGGGGTTTCAAAAGACTTTAACCTTATTGGTTCTTTCCTTTGTCAATTCCATTTGGTGAACACAGGAGGGATACAGACTAGCAAGAAACAAGGGAAGGGTGTGTGTGTGTATGTGTGTGTGTGTGTGTGTGTGTGTGTGGTGAGCTATGTGGGGTGGGGGGATAGGGGCATGTGAGGAGGGTTTGATGAGAGTGCCGGAATAAATAAAAGGCATATTCACTTTCAGAATATCAGCTATTATACTAGAGCAAGTCAGGATGGAGTATAAGAGGTGATGTGTAGGACAATGTAGTGAAAAGTATCATTAGGTAGATTCATGTGTAAAAGCTCTCTAACCAGCAGTAATCTCAAACTCCCCCAAACGATTGCAATATACGAAAGAGATGGAGAGACCATAGAATTTTTATCCCAATGCCAATAAGGTAACAGCACTTAGATTTTAACATGCCATGGTAGGAAAAAACATTTATGCAGGGGTGTCATTTCATGTTTACAAGGGCCTGTCTAGCTCTGTTTATTGATTCTGCTGCAATTCTTTCCCTAGGACCCTGTAGATAGATAATTGCTAGAAATGTCCATCATTAGCAGAGCAACGAGTGCAACCATTGCACTAGGAAAAAGATACACACAGGACCCTGCAAACAGGCATCAAATCGAGGAACGAGTCACACAGTAACACGTGCAGCTATAACTCCAGGCAAACACACACACAACACCCTGTGTAGCCATTGCACTGAGAAAATAGACGCAGCCCCCTGTGCAGCCATCACACATCAGGAAAATACACACATGACACCCCTATGCAACCATCACACCAGGCAAAAGCACAGACATAAAATGCTAAGTCAATAGGAATGAACAGCTCATAAAAGCCTACTGGAATAGATCACATCACAGCCAGGTACATCTGTTCTCAGCACTAACCATTATCGTTAGCTTAAAATGTTTAAAATCACTGTGCATCCTCAGGTCTAGGGACAGATTATTCCAAGAAGATTCTGCTAAATAGATTTAGCAATGCAGTGAAGGGGACCTCTACTACATTAAAGTGATGCATTTTGCATCTCGAAAGCTGTCAATTGTATTTAGAGGAACTGTGTGTTTGAAGAACAATGCTTCAGGATTGGGACAGCAATTTTTCTGGCTCTTCTAAATCGAGGGGTGATTTTTACCCCAACTCGAGTTAAATGCCAATTGAATGGGTGCTGTCAGATTGGGAGGTGACTAATAAAAGCTGAATTGGGTACAACTTTCATCTGTGCTGCAGAGTAAGTCATTCCATCCTGTTTTAAACTAGAACTCTCAGGTGGGATGTCATATCTAGAGGTTTTAGTGAGGTCAGACTTCAAGCCATCAACTTGAAATAAATAAGTAGTAACTACAGTCCTTGTTTCATAGAGTTGTCTGCCCAACTGGGGGGAATAAAGGAACCACCCACCTCTTCTTTTGCCAGTACCTTCTCTTTATTCTCTTGCCTTGGTCTCTGATGTTATCCTAACTGTGTGACACGGGGTTACAGCACTGTAAGGGAAATTTCAGCATTCCTTCTGAAGAGTGGCCCAAAAAAAAAAAAATAGTTAGAAAGAGTTTCAGGCTTGCAATTCCATGTTTCAATTACAGTGGCGTTATGTGCTTCTACTGAGTGAGACAAGCTTCAAGCTAGCTTGTTAAGAATGATTTACACCATAATTCTAGGAAAAAACAAATGTGAGTGACTGAGATTTGAAAGGGAAGAGTAGAGGGGAAGTGCCAGACTAAACGAATCCTAAATAAATAGGGTGGGGTTGCTGTGGGGCCTGGGTGTTTTTTGGTTGGTTTTGTTTTTTATTTTTTTTGGGTTTTTTTAAGTGTTTTTTGTTTCTTTGCATTTTTTAAACAAAAGAAAGAATGTATATATTGTTGGTAATTACCTCCCTCAACTGGGTGGGATGAAGCGAAAGAAAATAGAATTGCTCATTTGCTCCCTGTAAAAGCAAATTTTCCGGAGAGGATAGGTGTTTCTCTCAAATTCGCATGACATCTTACTGGGACTGAGCAGTACTGGAAAGAAAACTAAAAATTCTATTTTTCCCTTCCCAATTGTGGCAGAAAAGGTTTTGTTAGGGTAAGATAAGCGTCTTCCATAAAACAATGCAGTAGTGACATGAGGTAATTACACAGTGACTGGGACACACCGCTTGGCATACTGAAGAAATTGCATGATACCTACGTAATAACTACAGTAACTCCAGTTATCACTACCATATTATCTCCTGATAACTGTGTAATTAGTTTGTGTCACCAAAGCACCCTAAACGTATGCCTGTTCCAGCTACTCTGGTAGGAAAAAAACAAACTTTTTTGCAAGAGAGAAAAAAAGCTAATGATGAAAGTTGCCAAGAACAGATATTTTGTAATCTGTGCTAAATCTCTGCTGGAAAACATGAACAGTAACGAAGCTGAGAAGACAGTAAAAGAAATTCGGGGCAAGGTGCCAGACGCCCAGACGGAAGGAGAATGTGGACCAAAAGATTGCGACAATCGGGTAATTATGGTTTATGAATTTCAGCTTTAATCTGTAGTTCAGTGAGTCCTGATTAAATATCTGTTAAACACAATTAAAGTTTGTTTTTGTATTTCACCGTCTTGATCAGAATAATTAGAGACTGCGTGTTTCATGTCAAAAGTAGCAAGAGGAATTTTAGTGAATGAACATCGTTTTTAAAAGCCATTTGTAGCACCAGCTGTTGGCATTATTTTATATTTTAGTGTTATCAGCATAAAGATGGTCCTCTGGATGCTGAGTAGTTTCCAGCAGGACAAGGATGTGATGCTGTCATGATGGGGATGGGCCTCTGACGATAGGCTTAAATATGTAAAGGCTAGCAGAGATAGTAGGTAGGGGAGCTGTAGATCAGGGAAGCAGGTATATTTTAGGTGAAGGAAGAAGACTTTTGAGTTAAGTTATGCAAACAGGGAGCTGAAGGAGGGACTTTTTCATGGCATTTTTGATAACACCTGCACAGGCTTATTATCTTATTGCAATAGGTTGTGTATAGTGCCTGAGGATAGGGCACAAAGTAGGTATGAGAAGTGTGGAAACTGTCCTGATTGCTCCTGAATAAAAACCTGTATCTTTTGTTTATACAGTTAATAGAAGGTAATGCTAAAAGAATTGCCATATTAATAATTCTTTGACTAGGAGGGCTATATGAACTCTACCAAAAAAGAAGGAGAAGTAAGTTTGAATATAAGAACAATTAACTAAAAGTGGGTAAGGGGCAAAGTAGACTAAAGCTTACGACTGTGCTTTTACCATATACATTTACTAAAAGGGAGGCTGGAAATATTAGGAAGTATACATAAAAATGTCTATGCAATGTATGATGATATGAATTTGAAAGGAAGAAAGAAAAGCAAGATAAGATTCTTCTTGTTGCTTGAAATTTGAATGCCTAGAATACTGTGGTACTTGTGGCAGACAGAAAAATGACACTCCCCTGCCCCCAAGAAGTCCATACCCTAATCCTCAGAACCTGTGAACATATTGCCTTGCATGGAAAGGGACTTTGCAGATATAAGTAAAGTAAGGACTTTGGATGTGAAGATTGTCACAAGTTCTCTAGTTGGATCTAATATAAATACAAAGGTCCTTTTTAGGGAAAGAAGGAGATAGAAGGGTCAGAGTCAGAAAAGGAAATGTAATGATGGACACAGAATCTGAAGAAAGATTTGAAGATGCTACATGGCTAACTTTGAAAGAGGAGGAAGGGGCCATGAGCCAAGGAATGCAGATACCCTCTAGAATTTGAAAATATGAAAGTAATTCTCCCCTAGGGTTTCCAAAAAGTATTCAGCCCTACTGACACCTTAATTTAAGGTGACATTCAGACTTTCATCAATTTTGTTGTTTGTTAATTTGTGATATTTTATCACAGCAGCAATAGGAAACCAGTACAGTCTCCATGAATCCATTTCATTAGTATAATACCCATTTAAAAGAACTCGGGTGGGAAGAGTGCACTGGACTGTGGTGATGGCACACAGGTGAATTGATGGTGGGAAGCCCATGGGAATTACAATTCAGATGAAAAATGCACAAAATGAAAAATGATGTAAAAAATTTTAAAAATTAAAAAAAAAAAGCTAGCCAGTAAGAGGTGCATCTGTGTGTGTGATTAAACAAGCCCCTATGAATTTAATTTTCTATCGCCCATTCTCCAGGTAGTCTCTGCTATGTCATTTGTAGGTACATGCTATAGTAAGAATTAGAAAAAGTGGCAGTTTTACATGATTCAGTGTACCCAATGTCATATCATTTAAACCTCTATGACTTATATTAAATTTTCCTACAAAATAATGTAGTTATTAAATATTAGAATTCTGAAGTTTAGGGTAGTAAAGGCTTATTTTCAATATATTCAGGTAAAAATGAGATTATATTACAACTGACCAAAAGTGTTTTTAACAGAGTAGAGGATGCAGGCTTGTATCTCATGTGCTGTTCCAAAGTGTGACAATTTAAAAGTCATGAGAAAGCTGTGTTGTAAAGTGAGAATAAAGCAAACAGACAAAGGCAATGATTGAAATTTGCTGCCTAGCAGCTCTGTATTTAAAAAAGCTCATCCTGCCACTGAGGAAGATGAGATAACATAGTGGTGAAGAATAGTATCTCATAAAAGATGTCCTCACTTCTTTTGGTTTATCACTTCCATTGATCAGATGAAAGCTGTGGATTCTTTCCCCAAAAGAAGACACATTGCCTTTTAAGAGGATTCACAGAGTGAAATGAAGAAAAGAGTATAACCTAATAAAGGTAGCATGTCAGGAGATGGCACGTGGTTGAGACTCGATGTTAGAAACCAGCCAACGTCTGGCAGAAAAGCATTATAGGCAGATTGGAATCACAATTGCAACAACTCAGAGGCTAAAATAAGTAAGACACAATTATGAAAGAAGGTCAGTGAATAAGACCATTGGAGATGTGATCAGAAAAGTAGTCATGCTTCATGGTCAAAGTTTGAATTTGATTCTAGTTGCAGTGGGCAGCCGTGGGAGGTTTATGTAGTAGGATATGATTTCAAAATTAAAGGAATCATTGTAACTGTTGTGTAAAGAATGGGGTCTAGAGAAGCTAGAAGAGAAGTAATCCCAGCTAACAGTTAAGTGTCTAAAAGTGAAGATAGAAAGTAATCTCATGACTGTGTGATGTATTGCCACACAGAGAATTTGAGGTGTCCTGTGTTAAGTAGCCAAGAAAGCAGAAACAGATTTATGAAGTGAAGCATCTCCTCTTTGGTCTATTGTTGATAATCTTAGCCTAAAAATGTTCTTCCTGAGAGGAAGAGAAAGGGAAATGTGAGCACAGCCCAGTGATGTTTGCAAATAAAGCTTTTTTTTTTTTTTTTTTAGTGGAAAATGATTGTTAAAGACAATGAGAAAATCACTAACAAATGGGATTCTCAGTACATAAAGGAGTTCTTGAGAATTTAGGCCCATTTTATTGATGTTCAAGTCTGCCTTTGTTTTCTGAAAACTACCTAAGATCAAATGTCATTTATATTCGTCTACCCATTTTCAATACAGGTTTAAATGCCTGTCTTCTTTGCACCATCTACCCCTCAAAGAAATTGCCAGAGATCACTAATCACTACAGTGATTAGGGGGGAATGTAATTTGAATGAACATCAAGAAAGGAAGAAATTCCGTTTAGTTTGTAGGTATTTTACAACAGAATTAAAACATTTAGTCTAAGAGTAGATATATTAGCACTCTGTATTGTGGCTCTAGTGAGTCATGAACTTTGCTTGGAAGAAGTCTAGTTCTGTTATATCTTGTCAAACAAACTACAGTCATTTAATAAGTGGTAAAGCACAACACATAAACCCAGGAATAATGGCCTGTGTGTAAACAGCTTATGGACAACTTAGGTTCACTAATAAACTAGAAAATTATATTAATTATTTCTCAATAATATTCATAAAGAATGCAAACTGGTAAAATTGCAGTTCTCTCTGAAAATATATCTATAAAGTCATTCAGGAGGCAGTGGGCAAGGGGGCATTGCTAGAAGACGATGGCCTACAGCTCCAGAGAAGGACAAAGGAATAAAATTGAACTTGAGTTCACAGTAACTAACTGGGAGATAATTTCATAATCAGAATTCTAAGAAAGACCTTACAAATTATATTTCCAAGGAAACATGAGCAGACTAGTATAGTACGTGAACACAGTGTTATGGAGTAGCCCTATTTCATGGACCAAAAGCAATTAGGGACTATATATATGTACATAGATAGATAGATGATCGATAGAGAGAGAGAGAGAGATAGATGTAGATATAGATATAGATGAAAACTGTTTGCAAATACTAAGTGTGCTGAGCTTATGTGAAGGAATATTTAGAAACTGGTTGTTGTTACTGCTTTTCGATGAAGTTGAAAATTTCTACAATAGAGTTTCCTATCTTTCTGCCACCCAGGTCTTTATGCTATTTGGAACCTTCTCCTCCCTTCAGTTCTCAAACTGCCCTTTCTCTGGAAACAGAATATAAATTATCCTATCTAAATTTCAAGAATGACTAATCCCACATGAGAATATATAGAAGCTGAGAGGAGAATACAAAACTCTTAACAACCAGTACTATTCACACCAGCTCATCTGCTATCTCCTAATAAAACTGGTTGTTAATCATCCTTGATTTGTCTATATCTTTCAGGTAATAAAAGTGTCTAAACCATAATGCATTCTTCCAGAGAAGATAATCAGGTAGCTTAATACCTCTCTGCTCAGTGACACAATGTCCCTTTGTATCCAGACCTGAATTGAATTGACATTTCTAGCTGACACTTTACATCAAAGGTCATTTTGCTCAGTTCACTATCTGATCTCTTTTTATTGTCTGCTAGCATATTCCTAAATCTCAGAAAGATTTTCTTCAATCCTAGCAGTACACTGAGAGCTTCCAATTTCATATAATTGCTATATTTTATTAATTATTAAGTCTCCCCAATTGTAAATTTCTTTTCCCAGGGAACTATGAGAGTCCCGTCATAAAGATATTAGATATTTGAAAAATAAAAGTATACTTAAGTTGGCTATAACTTTGAAATGCTAAGGGAATATAGAACTCCCAAGAAAAAAGACTTCTCCAATGGTAATGATCTCAAAGGGCTATTCATTACTTTGTAAATTTTGTTACAATGGAACGAGTCGATATCATTAAAAGATTTGTTGTCCTTCATTTATTATGTTGAACCATCCAACTTTTAACAGTTGGAAAAAATGGTTTCCAAAGCCAGACCGACTAGTTTTTTGAGTTACTATAAATTCTACACGCTAAAAGGTTAGCTTTTCTTTTCCTTTCAGTTTTACCTATCTCTATTCTACCCCTTAAAAAAATAAAGCATAAAGAGTGTTATGAGCTGATAAAATAGCAGAACTGATTTACTAAAAAAGAAACTGCAGTTATTGTTTAATGCTCTCAAACTTTACTGACAAAAAGACTGGACAAGGATACATTAGAAAATGACATCACAGAAAGTGTGGAAATACGGAACACTTTCTAGACTCTGAAAGCCCTAAAGCTGCTAGAACTAAGGGAGAGAAGATCAAAACAGAGATCACAAGAAAATAGCCAGCTAAAAGAAGGATGTGTGACAGTTGAGGAAGAGATCTATTTCTGGTAAAGTTTCCATTTCACCCAAATACAGCATTTACCAAGGTATGAATAATCTGTAGAATCAAGTCTTATCTCCCAAGGAGATTTTACAGTAAATGCAGATAAGATTAGGAAGGTAGGGAGGATTTAAAGGAAAAGGTCAATATAGGTTACAGAAAGAAATAGACCTGTTGTAGATACTATGAAAATCATGAGTTCATTCTACATAGCTTCTCATCTTTATCCCACTCTGTAGAAACAATGTGTGTACAAATCCAGAGAGGAAAGGGAAACCCACAGGAAGGAAAAAAGTGGTTAACTTTTCACTAGAATGCTTACTCTGTTTTTTTTTTAAAAATTGTGTTTATATTGTGTGGTAGGATGTTGTTACCTTCCATTGACACAGAGGATAAAAAAGAATAAAAAAGGAGTGGGAGGCAACAATACCTATGTTATCTCCCAGTGTATTTTTTAATGACTCTGATCCAACTCTCAGTTTCAAGCTGTTTAAATCTATTTCACTGATGTGTCCAAATCTAGTACTCACATGTTTGGGACAATTTAAGTCAGCAGGGTCCATGGCTCCCTAACCCAGGCTTTATTGTATAAGGGATAAACAGCCACTTGTAATTTAGTGAGTAAGTGCAGGTCTTTCATGATGCACATACCAGCCCAACTGAAAACTGATCAATTTCTATGCTTGGCAGTGGCATTCACAAGGCCCCTATGGAGCATTATTCCATGCCTGAGGGTCATTACTCTTCCACAAAAGCACTGACAGTTGTGATGAATGGTGGTACCTGGGAAGAGGAGTGTTTGGATGTTTAAACAGATTACATTTTCTTTTAGAGCAGTAGACATTAGATCACATCTTAGACTGGCTACCCATGAGGACAGTGATGATGAAATCAGGGCAACTCAGATTTGAACAAGTGAGATTCAGGTGTACCAATCTTTGTTTCTGTTGGGAAAAATGGACTGGACTTTGCATCCTATTATGATATTGTGTGTGCTGCAAAGGCTGATAGCCACATACAGCTGCTGAAATGCTGAACTGTCAATGGGCATGAGATCCCGTCCATCACCATTATCTACAACAAGACTCATTACCTGCCAGCCAGTAAACATCCCATTTATACCATCTGCAATGAATTAAAAAGTGACTAAAAGAATCAGGATCTGTTTGAGTTGCAACATGATTGTCAAGTTCATTTTCATCTCTGGAAACCCATCAGTTCTTTGGGAGACTTTAGGGAAAAATATATGATGAAGAAACTTAGGACTAGTCTGACAGTATTAATTGTCAGGTTTTTAACCAGGAATTTACAAATACAATTAGCGTCTTAAAGTGTAAGAAATGTCCAGGTCTTTGTCAATTCCCCTTTTCAGCTGTTCCCACTGTCTAGTTTGCTGGTGTGCTGGTGGGAATCAACGTTTGATGCTCCTAAACGGATGCTGATGGCAGTGAGATGTAGCTCAAAAAAATGTATATTTTTAACATAAACTCTGAGGCAAAGCTGCCATTGTATCAGGAGAGGAAGTGATGATTAGTTTCTAATTTACACATGTAGTGATTTCTTTGGCAAGTGAGAATTCTGTGTCCTATGGTAAGGTTTTCTGTAGCTGTCCCTATTAGAAGTAGTTATTGGAGTAGTAAAAAGATACAGAGGTATACTAGAATTTGAGGTTATTTACATATTGCCATCCAATATTAGACACTGCAGAACAAAAGATCAAATAGAGGTGACACACACAAACCACAGGAGAAATATCAGGACTTGACATTTATTTATCAGCATCACCTTTTATTAGCAGAATCCCTTGTTCGTTCATCTTCATTTTTCTTCAGCAGATATTACAACAAGGAAATAACTTTCTTTCCTTAAAGATGGAGGTTCTCGGTGTTGCCCAAGGTACTGCTTTGAGCAAAGAGACCAATTCTAAAATGAGGATAAGTCCTTCTGAAAATAGCCCTAGCTATGCAGTAGGATTTCACTCCCAGAAATCCATCTCTTCCTCCCACAAATTGCTCTTGTGGTAGTAATATAGAAATGAGATTATATATTACCTCATCTCCTTACACAGTAAAGGACAGGTGCTGTGGGAAAGCTTTGTTTCTTTTAATCATTCCAGGCATCCCCTGCCTTCAATATTTCACTAAAGCGGTCCTCCGTTGCCTTTAGAAAGACACTATAATGAGAGAGGAAGAAACAGAGTAATGAAAATGATGACCTCATCTGGAAAGGCTTTGTAACCAAAAGGAATAAACTAACAATGACTCTGGTCCTCAAGTTTGTGAAGCTGACAAGGATAGAAAGGTAGTGTGGAGTTTTGATAACTTCAAATTTTTGCTTGGGAACTGTTCTGATACTACAATCTAAGAAGAGAATTTTTATATCACAAACTCATCTTTATGTTTTTATAGGAGAAGAGGCAAAGCTCTATGTTGAAGATTTTTAGGACTACTATCTTTAATTATACTAAAAATAAAGAAGAGAAATGTCCCTTTGTGGGAAGAAGGAAACCCTTGCAGAACCTAGCAAAGGACTGAATGAGTTTCATTCCCCATTCCTCTTCTGATCTACCCAATCATAAACTTTAACACTGTAATAATTTTACTAGGGAACAGTTAATTGTTGATGGGGGTCACATAGAAGTATAGACTTGTCATCTCTGTAAATAAAATCTTATTATATTAAAGTCATTTTAGTTCCACCAACATTTTCAAGCTCAAGTTGGCAGAAAGCATCAGATAAGTTTAGTCTAACTTATGTAGATTTGATCAATCTAATACTAAGACTGAGTTGGAAAAGCTATAATCCATTTCTAATAGTATCAGAAAAGGGGATCCCAGTCTACTTTTAGTAAATTTGCATAAAAACACAAAATCCTGATTTTTCACTGATTTGCAATGGATCAAAAAAAATCCTTTAGGAAGGATAGTGACTGTTTAGGAAAATGGAGTTAAATTGTACCTCTTAGAAAATAACTTCATGTACCTGCTAGAAATCACGATAAGTTGAGCTACTATGTTCATGAAGTAGTAAATAGTACACTTTGTATAATAAAATAGAAATATAGAGAACACAAAATAGAAGAATTCTTTTTTTAAAAGGCTTATTTTATCTTTTTATACATACAAGAGCTGGGGTATAGACAGAGTTGCAAAGGGATGAGATGATTCACCAGTGACAGAGCAGAACAGGCAGATTGACCGAAATGCACTGCTGAGTGGAGCAGTGAGCAAGACAAGAGCCATCTGCTACACCATGTGGGTCAACTCCCTAGCCTGGGATTGAACAAGAGCTACAGCTGCTGCTGATAGCTTCAGAATGCTGAGATTTAACTCCCTGCATCTCAGGGAGGCCCACAAAATGGAGAATTCTTAAATCCCTTTCTGTGTCACTAATACCTAACTACTTTGACAGTTTTACCGTTAAAAGCTAAGGTTGGATTTCTTCTCAGTTGAAAGACCCAATGAAACATGGCACATTAGTCCAAGTTGTTCTTCTGCAGAACACCATTAAAAGTAAAACTGGGGGCCCTCCTGGTGGAGGCTCAGTGCTGCAAAGCTGGCTGCAGCTGTTTCAGCTCGAGTTCAAGCCCCAGCCAGGGAAGGTGACCCACATGGCTTCTCCTGTCTTACCCGCTGCTCCCCTCAGTAGTGTACTTCGTCAGTCTGCCTGTTCTGCTCTCCACTCTGTCTCTGGTAGTTCCTCTCACCCCCCTTGTACTCTGGCCTGTACCCCAGTTCTGTGTACATAAATAAATAAAATCTTTAAAAAATAAAGTATAACTGGGATAGAGGAAGGTAAATGTTTCCTTCACATTGAAGCATACACTTGGCTTCTCTAGAAGTAAAACCTGATTATACTAAAAGTCATTTTAGCCCTGCCAGCACATTTCAAACTACAAATAGAATTCACCAGATAAAGTAAATGGTGAATTTATGATATATCTGTTGTATCTGTGCAATCTAAGTTGTATCTGTGCAATGTATGTATGTATATCCTAATCTATGTATGTATGACTAAGGTCATAAGATACATAGATGGCAGTTCTTGGAATGACCCAACATTAATAGTCTTGGCTTATTTTGTGTATGTTTATGTAAAAATATATTATTGGAAATAATAATACTGAAGGTGAACATGCAACGTAAAGGAATAGGCATAATATTCACAGGCATCAAACTTCTGAGCTGCCCTTTGGTCTTGAACCAGCATTTTGGAGTACCTGGCCTTTGTATTTATCTTCTACTTAACTTTACAAAGCACAAGAAGATCTTGAGTATCTTTTAAAAAAGAAGAAGACAACAAACATGAATCAAACTGCCTGGTTCAGCAGCCAGTGGCCACATTTACAGCAGACTTTTTTGTGGGAACCCCTAAAGCTCATAACCATGGAGTAAACCATAATTACATTGGTTAGCAATCCATGCCAGAAGAAAAGGTTCTTTGGACTTTGACCATTTCCTCCATTAATTTTCTGCTATTTGGAAACAGCCCACAGGAACATTGACTGATTTTCTCTAACTTTTATATCATTTTAATAATTCTAATGTAGATTTGATTACTAAATGACAAAGGAAACTTAAAAACACACACACACACAGATAGTTTAAAAAGGTGTCATTGTCCTTGACTTCACGATCATTTGGATTTGATTTCATAATTCTTGATATTTTCTCTTTTGCTGCTCATTCCCAGAGAATTTTAGCTAAGGACAAATCAATATTGAAATACAAGAAATGAGATAGTAAGCTGTGACAGTAAATAGATAGTGGAATTTCCACATTTGTAGCTGTAGATAAACTTCCATTTATTTATAGAATTAAAGGTGTTCTAAAGAGTAAGTGATCCGTGACCTTCTTATCTTTGAGACATAAAGTTTACAGAAAGAGAGCCTCTCTGGTGATGCAAAGGGTTAAGTCTCAGCACTATAAAGCTATCAGCAGCCACTGCAGGAGTAGTTCAATCCCAGACCAGGGAGGTGACCCACACAGCACAGCAACCTCTCCTTTTTCACCCGCTGCTCCCCTCAGCAGTGTATTTCAGTGAATCCATCTCTTCTATTCCCCACTCTGTCTCTGTTGAATCCTCTCACACAACCCCCTGCACCTCTGGCCTGTACCTGGATTCTTGTATGCATAACTAAGTAAATCTTTAAAAACAAAGCTTACAGAAACACAGTGTGCATTTGTCACATCATCACATGTATTAATAACCTTTCTGACTTCAAAATAATGTGCCAACAGAGTAGGAAAGTATTTCAGATTGAGTTAGTATCACACTGAGTAAGTACCACCTGGCACCTTTGCTGAAAATTATTTGGAACAGTAAAATCTGAAAGCCATAATCTATAGCTTTTTTAGAAAAGCATTTTTTCTAAACAGCCAACTTTTGATCTAACACTTTTCTTCACTAGGTTCCTTATATTTACCCATCTCTTCTTTTTTATCTGCTAAATGTTATCTATCCTCAGACCCATCTCAAATGTCATTAATTTTATAAAGCCCTTCTTCACTTTTCCTCTTATAGACTCCATCTGTGGAAAAAAATTTTGGTACCTTTATGAAATTTTGCTTAATTTGCATCTTTACCTATAAGTTTGTCTATTCTCTCTGCAGTGTGATTCTTTAAGTGAAAAAACTTTACTTGATAAAATGTTTAGACTTAGTATATGTTCAATAAATATTGTATCTCTTTCATCATAAACAGGAAATTTATGGGAAATTTTCCATATTAGAGGACAGACATAAATAAAAACCTCTCTGTATTCGAAATAGGAAAGTATATACTTAAATATATACTTAACGTATATACTTAAATAGGAAAGTATATACTTAATCCTTGGAGTCTGCAAACTCCCTTTGTTTCGGATTCAGACATCTTCTCTGCTATGTCTTTCTAAAAAAGAACAGTGTAGGATCTATATTCAAACAGTTACTGATAAATATGACCAAATAAACATAGTGGAAGAAAATGAAATTAAGAATGAGACCCAAAGAAAGAAAATTATAACTTTCTTCCCAAAGGGTGATTGAAAGTCCTTAAAAAAAAACAGAAAATTTGAAAACCAAAACAGCATACTTACTGTCGCTGAGGCTTCCTCTAGTGAAAAGGAAATCGAGTTGAAGAATGGCAGTCTTTTCTGACATCATGCTTACACAGATCTACTGACAAATCAAATTGCAATTTGGACTTCAGTATATTCACAGTGAATGTGATTCAGTTCGATATTTATCTATAGATACAATATTAAACATATGTAATTAATCAAACTAAAGGGAAAAGATACAAATGTAACTAGTCAATGAGCTAAAATGTATAGAGGAAATATTTTAATGCATAAGAAAAGATCATATGTGATAAGGGAGGAAGTATAATTAAGATACATTTATATAAAGTAGAAAAATATTTTATGAAAAGAAAATTGAGAAAACACAATAGTAGAAGTGGAGTAGCAGAGGTTAGTCACTCAAGCAAGAAAAATGTCAGCTACAAGTACACTTCCTAACTCACAAGTTCACCAAAGTCTAATATCAGCATAAGTTGAAAAAAAAAAATGTAGTCAACTTGTAACTCATTATGAAATCAACCCTGCCCACAGCTTTCTAGGAAAGAATATTTTTAGTATGATGATTAGAGAAATGGAAAAAGAGAAAGGCTCAAACGAGGATAGTAGTAAGTTGCTTATGTCCTAAATTGGGCATCATTAGCACTTTTATAGTTTGGTGGAAATTGCTGCATGGAAGCCAAATTTCTGCTTACAAAAAGAAAATGATGCCATAGCAGCGAATGGATTGTACTGTGTAGATTTAAGAGATGAGGAGCCATTGTACTACCAGTAATAGTACTGGGATGCAAAAGAAATGATCAGTTAAGATATACATCTCAGGCCCTCCCTGGTGGTGCAGTGGGTTAAAGCACAGCACTAAGAAGCTAAAGCCACTTCAGCATGTTTGATCCCTGCCCCGGAGGTGACCACATGGCGCAGCAGACCTCTCCTGGCTGGCCGGTTGCTCCCCTCAGCAGTGTATTTCATCAATCTGTTCTGCTCCCTGCTCTGTCTCTGGTAAATTCTCTCACCACCCCTGAACCTCTGGCCTCTGGCCTGTACCCCAGTTCTGTATGCATAAATAAATAAAAATCTTTAAAAAATAAAAAAAGACATACATCTCACAGGATCTCACAGGATTTTGCTATTACTGTAATAATATTTTGGTGCAGGAAATAGAAGTATAGGACTGGTAGAAGACATTTTGTGCAATCACCTACTCTACTAGGTCATATACTAGAATATTAACATGACTCCAGCTTTAAAAAACTATTTGACACACCTAACACACAAGGTAGCCTACTTAAGAAAAGTTATCACTTATAGTTATAAGAACTGGTGAATGAGACTATCAAAAATGAGCACTAAAATTGCACTTTGATTGGATAGATCTTTAGTGAAATGTCATCAAGGGTTTTTTCCCCTTGAATAAAAGGAACACCTTCCATTATTTAAAGTAGCTATCAAATTGTCATCCTTCATATTTTCTCAGTAGCCAAAGGTCAGAAATACAGTGTTATCTTTGTATACTAAGGCTTTCATTTGCTTATTTCTTTGGGTACGTTTTCCCTAATCACTGTAAAGACGTTATTTCTCTACCCATGACTAGTTTTTCTCAAAGTACGTTTTCCAGTCTTAATAACTATAAAGAAATGAGTTCCCTCCCTATATCCTTTTTGTCTCTCCTTTTACTTTACATCATTGTTTAGGAAATAATTCGTTCATGTTTTTAAAACTTTATACCCTTTTGATGTACTTGTAGATGAACTCAATTCTGAGACTAACTCACTCCTGCAGCTCTTCAGTTCCTTAGAGATCAGTTGCAAGAGAAAATTGAGATGATGTGAGAGATGAGTTCTAAAGGTCTACTCCTCAGAGGTTTCCTTCACACCTGAATTGAAGATGAACAGAGGCCACAACCTCTGGATTCCTGCACCATACTTTGTGCAAAATCAGTGTGAAATTTCATTTCCTTCCTTTTTCCCCAAACAGCAGAAATCCACAGTATAATTGATGGTGATTCCAATGTCATGGCCATAAGGCCAAAACCAGAGCAAAGTATAGAATATGCGTCGATACTGACCCTGTTTTCCAATTAGGGACTCACATGGTTTTTGATAAGGACAGAGCTGAGTGAAATTTTAAATTGCCATAACCAGAAGGCCTTTTCACTGGTTTCATTTAAATGCAAAAGTCATATTTGGGGAAAACAGATATCCAAGTACACTAGGAAAAATTACTTGATTATACATTGTGTTGAGATGACACATCTATCATTTATAAAAACACTGCTATGTCAGAGACCTAAGAGTTACAAACAATTGAAAATTAATACAAAAATGAAAATGCGCCCTTTAAATAATGTTGCAATGAGGTTTAAACCACTTTCCATTCAGTAATGGAAATATTATGTCTCTTTATTGTAAGATTTGCACATAGTCTTATTGTAAAACCCTACATGTAGTAGACAGTTAATAAATACTTGCTTAGGAATGAATTGGGTAATTGAATAAAAGTTGTAAACTGTTAAGGATCTTAGGAAAATCTTAGGGAAAAGTGGTCATTATTTCTAAATATGCTTGTCCATAGTATACATACACATACACATGCACACTGTCCCATCACTTCTCAAAGCATCTTCACTTCAGTCATCTGTCTTCTTTTCTAACTAGGGTCCATGGAATTCTTTCTTCAAATCCTAGCACTAGGAACATTTTAAGTCTTTTCTTTCCCTATCACTTCCGTTCATTCAGTCCCTAAATTCTGCCAGTCCTATTCCACCAATGTCTTTCACCAATGTCTTTTTTTTTTT
>NW_004567104.1:38731088-38811548 GCF_000260355.1 Condylura cristata
TGAGGGGAGTAGCGGGCGGGCCAGGAGAGGTCTGCCACGCCATGTGGTCACCTCCGGGGCAGGTGGGAATCGAACTCATGTGGAAGTGGCTTCAGATTCTCAGTGCTGTGCTTTAACCCGCTGCACCACCAGGGAGGGCCCTCTTTAGGCTGTTTTTATGAAACGATTCTTCTAAGCATCCAAAATAATTGTTTCCACCCTTCATTTTTCTTGTCCCATTTCTTGGCCTGGGATTCTACACTGTCTCCTTTATTCCTATAGATTAAAATCCAATTTCTCATCTGGCTGTTAAGTACCTTTTCTAACAATTGTACTTATTGTCCCCTTTTTCTTCCCCAGCTCCAAGATTTGTACCAACTTCTATAAATACTAAACAGGGCTTTGGTTTGACAGCTTGGTCATATTTATGAGCTAAATGAATTGGATCCACACAGCTCCTGTACCCGCAGCGACCCTCCTGCTCCTCATTGCTCTTCTTTCTCCACTTAAGCCAGGTCAGGCACTGCCATGCCCTTTCACATGCTCTCTTTCTATTCTGAAATGCTTATCTCACTTTGGAAGGTGCAAATCCATTACTCCCTTCCAAATTACTTTTTATTCTACCTATCACCTTAAAGTCATTGTACTGTATGTATATTTACTTTTGTGTGGATCTGTAAATGTTAAGGTTTTACCTGTAAGATTTTGTTGCCTCATTCCCAGCAGGATTATAAACGTTGTAAGGGTACAGAGAGGATTTCCTTAAGTATAGTATAGAATCCTCCACATAGACTTTTTCATAAATGAAACATGTTACCATTAAGCATAAACATTTGGATTCTTCAGTCATGATAAAAAATTGTATGTTGCAAAAATCTCAGCACATATCCATCACCCACTAGTCCAGGCTAGGAGCTTGGGATGTATTTGAGGAACAGGTAAAGCACTCAAGTCCTTTATACACTGTGCTGCGTTGGAAGGCCTTGAATGCATTCCACCATTTGAAGAAAGCCAAAAGACCTGTTTCCTGGCAAACAACAGCCTCAGAGGCAATGTACCAGGTTCACCATTTGGGAGAAGTTCAACAAATGTCATTATAGAATTCAAATGGTTTTGTCCTTAAATGAGCACATCTGATAAGCAGCACCATCCAGGCCACTTTCTAAAGACATAAGTGGGCCACAAGGCACAAGTGACTCAGGCAGCTGACAGAGACCTGCTCCAGAAACAGTCACACCCAGCACTTTATACTGTGCAAAATGTACTATTTTACTCTAGTTGTGCCATTCCAATATCTGAGAATTATCAATGAATCAGCGAGGAAGAGAGACCATCAAGATTACCACTGTACTTACAGATCTCAAATATTCTTCATTAGAAAAATGTAATTTTCTCTGAAGTCCCCAAAGGGAGAACTACCATGTAGGAACTCTCTGACTTTCTCTTTGACCACCTAATAAAATTCGATGGCAGTACATGGGTTGCTTTGTGGAAAATACTTTCAGGGTTAAAGAAGACCTAGAATTAAAGTTTATGTCTTGCTCCCAAAGAAACTGCCTCTCAGAGTATATGGAAAATTGAGGTAAAGAATCATTTTATGAAGATGCTTCAGATCTAAGATTTGAAGAGACCATTAATTTAACTGGAGGTAGTGGTGAAGACTCCCTCCATCCTGATCACCAAGAAGCCCTTTCTATCTTCTATGGGTTATCAGTGATGATAACACCTTAACTGCACCATAACTAACCTCTGTCTCTCTGCAGCACAGGGATCATTATCCCTCATTTACAAGGAAGGAAAATAAAATTTAAAATGGTCACAACTAGTAAGTGACTTTGGTAAACAGCTTGATTTCTCTAGTGCCCATGCTATGGCTATTAACCTCTGCTACTTTCTAACCCAATGCACATGACACATTTTTGCAAACTATAAAGTGGTATATAAATGGTAGTTTGTGTGAGGGACAGCACGTCTTGAGAAAAAGAATTCCAGAGAATACATGACTGTTATGCTGGCTATGCTAAAGAACCTCGCAGCTCTTTTGCCTATGTACAGAATGCCCTAAGTTGTTCTTCTGTGGCATCTGCAAGCATCTGGTAACAACAGAGCACGAGTCCCTGGTTGACTAGCCTGGCCTGGCTCAGTGTCAAGAGAGGATTTCCTCCCCCACGTACAGGGACACTTGGGGATGGTGCCATTCCAAAGAGAAAGGAGCAGTATGAGCAGATCTTATATTTTAATATATGCATCAACTTCACGAGCCATTTCATTTTAGTTTTCAGTCAGGGTTTCTTCTTGATAACCACATGAAATAGGTTAGTCATTCACCTAAATTTACTGATAGAGTAGAAATAGCCTCTAGAGATATTATCTTCCATGTTCTAGATAAGTAAATATAGACTGACTGAATGAGTCACAATTTTTAACATAGCTGGGAGATAGCCTACAGATTTGAAAATTTCATTTTTATTGGCCTTCAGTGATTTGCCTTTTATAAAAAAAAATCGATTTTGTTTCCCCCATCACTGTTTTTAACTTGATTCTTTTCACTGTTTAAAAACACTTCCATTGGCAATGCTCAGTAATTTAGCAAAAAGATAATAAATAACAAATTAATATAAGTCAATTATTTTTTCAAAAGTTCTTTAGTAAAATGAAACTTAAGTGGTCAGCTGTTTTATGGTTTTTGTTTTTGTTTTTGTTTTAGGTAACGTTGGCTTACATTGTTGTTTGTGTTTTAGGAATATAGAATCTTCCCACCTCAAATTGCATTTCCACACTGCACCCACCTCCACAACACCCATAGCCCTCCCCCATAGTATCATGCTCCCTCCCCACTCATTGGTACCCTCCGGCAGCCTCAGTTTTATAGTCAGCTTTCTGGGGTTAGTTCTTAGTTTGGCTTTATCTGGAATGGTTACTCTTGTGAATTTCATTTATCTCCATGACCAAATCCACCAAGCCTAACTATAGTTAATCATTCCCTAATGGTAATAAGATGTGAGAGCAGAAACCTGAACCTCTTGTTCACTGCCTTGCCCAGCACCCAGAAATAGTAGGTGTGCAATAAATAGTTGCTACATGAAATTATAAATAAATTAACTCTTGTATCCTCATTCATTCTTATAAGGTTTCCTAGGCTCCAGAAAAAGACATTTCAATTTACAGTATTTACATATTTCCTGAGATTTTTCATCCTTACTCTCAAAGGTAATTTTTTGTGAACATGTTTAAAGAAAAAGACTTCAAAAGATTTTGAGTTAAGAAATTATGAAAAGAGAACTCTTTTCTACCTCAGAAAATAGACATTGCTTTCATTTTTGTTTTTATAGCCATTGATGCCTTAACTTTCTTCTTAAAATATAAACTGGATTGTTATACCTATAAGCAGATGCTGTGAAAATGCTTGGAGAATATAAGTTTTGGGTGTAAACAGCAGGGGTCCTGGCCTCTGCTGGAAATGCATTTTCTAGTAGAATTTGTATGAGCTAAATTTTTATAGTCAATTTGTTAATTGCTGTTAAAGAAAGGGAGTACCAAGAAGATAGGCCACTCGGTCCGCACCATCTGAGTTTCCTGATGTGAGATTTTTTTTGGTTTCAGTAACAGTTCTCTCTTATCATCGGGGGTTTCAGTATAGGTCTTCCCACCTTTTACTTAAATCCCTTTGTTGCATTGCAGTACTCCCAGGGGCAAATCCTGGCTGTGGGTGTGCCAAGAACTGTGTAACAAATTGTCATTCTATTGGAGAAAACTAGCAACCAATCAGTATTGATATTGCTGGAAAGGAATTTGCTGATGTTATTGAGCGGGTCTAATTCACCTGAACCCTCCGCATGTACCTCACTGCCAGAGGAGAAAAAGCAAGTAGGTGGAACACCTGCTTGGAACAAGTCCCATTTGTGTACCAGTCTGCTAGACCTCAAACGAGATTATTGTTCACAGGGAAAAACAATTTTTCTTTTCACTTTACAAGTAACTTAGCCGCTGTCACATACAAAAGCCCTTCCCCGTAACCTCCATCTCTTCTCGCTCACTCCCTCCCTTTTAATTCCTGGAATGGATTCCTCCCAAATGAGGATAATCCTGCCTTAGCTGTTTACTCACTTGGTTACCTTCCTGGGCTCTGCATGGGCCACCACAGGCTTTGCCGCTTTTATTTATTCCTGCCAGAATGCACTCAGGAGTTTTTATTATAGTTATGGTTGAGGTGGCACTTAGCTTTAAGCCCTTATATTTATGATTTATAACTTTCTCTAAATTGTGTGTTGGACTAGAATTTCTCAAGCATATTTTCTATTTAGACACAATGTTTCATAAAATTTGAGGAAAATATTGGACATGGCAACCCAATATCCAAGAATTCATTTCACTCACTGGCCATCAGAGTTAAGCTGATGTAGTTTGGCGCATTGTGTACTGCACATATTGCACTGCTCAAAAACAAGCCTCAGACACCTACCTACCCTAAGAAAATCTGTAGGCAACCTTCAATAAAATGAATTTCAAATGATCATTGTTTTGTGTTTCAGAAATATCTACAGACAGTCCAGTGAGGGCTAAGTTACAGGTATTCTTCAATGGCAGTAGTGGATAAGGTACAGTCAACACTAATAGATCTTTACAAAGCCAGTGTCACATATTTTTCTACTTCATTTAATTTTCATAGCAACCCTCCCAAGTGGCAATTATTACTCTAACAATAAGACTCGGAGGGGTTAAGAAATCTGCTCAGGGCCCTCCCTGGTGGTGCAGCAGGTTAAAGCACAGCACTAAGACGCTAAAGCCACTTCAGCGTAAGTTCGATCCCTGCCCACCCCAGAGGTGACCCACATGGCGCCGCAGACCTCTCCTGACCAGCATGCTGCTCCCCTCAGCAGTGTACTTTGTCATTCTGCCTGTTCTGCTCCCCACTCCGTCTCTGGTGAAGCCTCTCACTGCCCCTGCACCTCTGGCCTGTACCCCAGTTCTGTATGCATCAGTAAGTAAATCTTTAAAAAAAAAAGAAAGAAAGAAACCTGCTCAAAGTCACCTTGCCTAGTCAATAGCACTAACAGAATTTGAGTCCCTGCCTACTCATACCCTAGAGCCTATGCTTGTGCTGACAGATGTACCCATAAACTTAATATTCTAAGCAGTACTGTTCTGACAGTAGTATGACTCTCTTAAGTAGTAATCCCACATGAATACCTTTTGTCACATGTTGAAAGAACAGGTCCATATGTACTATCCCAGCCCACAACTTATTTTGTTTTACATAAATTTTCATTTCTTTTCTAGAACACGAGGAGGACTTCTAGGGGAAAGGGACAAGCATACAAGCAAGGCATTAACATTTAAAAAATAAGTAAGCTTCTCAGTATTGTTGCTTATGTAAAACTCTTAAGTTACATCTAAAAGTTGAATCCTAATCTACTGTGCTCTATATTCTTCCCTGGGAACTCTAACACGCACACTTAAATTAATATATATTGTCGAAAACCGTGTGAGGAGTGTTGTAGAACTTACACAGAGTGGCACTAGAAACCCTAGTTTTAAATTTCATGACTTTTCTGCAATTACATGCTCAACCTTAACATTGCATTAGCTTAGCTTTTTTGCATTTAATTATAGATATTGAGTTAAAGCTATGGAAGTTAATATTTTAAGCCTTGATTAATGGTTGTAATCGATTTTTTGGCATTATTTTTTGCTATAATAATCAAAAGGGCATTTAACCTGGACAGGAAATAAATCTGGGATTCTAGAGATTAGTGTTAAATCTGCTAACGTATTGTCTGACCATCCCCTGGAAGCCCAGGTTTTCTGATGCGGTATATAAGGTGACGAGTCCATGGGAAATGGCCTAGGTCTCAGGATTTCTTTTTGAATTGTCATAGTAGCATTGTTTTTAGCTTCACAGTGGGATGTATTTTAAGCAAATGGAGGGTAGGGATTTAAAGGAATAAAAGAATTGACGTACAAACTAAAGGAATTGCTTAATTTGTAAATTTAACCCTGTATCATGATTCTTCATTAGGGATATTTGCTATACTGATTCAGTACCAAGCACAGGGGGCAAATGGGACAGAAAGGGCACTAACTATATTGAAGATGGCACTAGAAATTTGGAGGGCTCTTAATAATTAGGTACTTAAGCTCACCTAGAGAAGCGATTAGTGTTTAGAAGTGGAGACATGACTACGGGAACACAGATAAATTAGAATGGAACAAAATGTCCGGTTTGTCACTGTTCTTTTAAACAATGTTGCCTGCACAAGAGGTGTGGGAATGCTGCTCACACAGCCCCCACAGTCTGCTTGGTCCCAGTACATGTGACGATGGTGCAGCTGTAGCTAGCTTGAAGATCCCTGGGTGTTTTGGTTTTGTTTTCATCTCTCTGTCACAGACTCACCAGACCAGCTCAAATAAATCACTCACTCTCCTGATTTTTCCATTCTCTTATTTATGACATGGATGAGAGGCCTTCTTCTCGGGTACTTCTAGCATTTATAACCTATCCTTTAAAAATCACAAGGTGGGTGCGCTGACATACATCTGAGAAGGTACAAACCTATTTCCTTAAATCATATATGATATTGCAAACTAATGCTACTCAGCAAGTAAATAAATAAATTTTTAAAATAAAGCAGTTATTAAAAAAAATCTGCCCCCAAATTAACCAATTTTTTTTTTAATTTAAAAAAACCATGAGTTGAAAACAGTTTTCAACTAATGAAAGGTGGACATTTATAGCACAGAGGCATTTGGCAGACATGGCCGGGTCTCAGCAGGGGCTGGAGACGCGAACACAGATGCAACTTTGTCCTTGAAGAGCACACAGTGTAGTGAGGATGGTGGGGAACTGGAAGGGTGGGGACAGTCTGGGGAAAAGATCAATAGACCATGACAGGAATGATGTTAGTGCAGCGTTTAGGAAGACAGGATGGTTGGATATTTAAGAAACTGTATAGTAAGCATGTAATGAGTTGACATTAATAAATCAACATTAATAGTAATGTGATGTAATGAAAAGAACACTGGGATAGGACCTCTGACCTTGCTGTTTACCAGGTGCAATCCAGAGTAGTACTTTCTGTTCCTGTGTTTTTTTCTCTTAAAAATGGGTATGATGTCGGTTTGTTTATTATATAACATAAATTAAGCATAAGTAAGAACTGTATATATAGCAACACTTTGAAAACTTTGCAGTGCTATGCTGATGTTTAGCACTGGCATAACCAAAACTAGTGGACAGCCAATATAATTAAATGGTGATGCAGACTAAAGCTTATTTCATTAAAAATAGCAAATAATTGTCGCAAAGCAAACCTTGATGCTTATATTGCCTGGATGATGTCTCTGACTAAAATTTTGTCATGTAAAACTGATATCTTCTGGTCCCAAATTAGCAAAATAATTGTGACTTTCCAAATATATAATCTTCTGAAGCTAAGAGAGAGAAACTTAAAATTGGAAAGAGCCCGGACACTTATACATTAAAAATGACAGGATGAAAAAGAAGGATTGTGCTTTCCCAAATGTCAAAATTTAAAATGCTAATAAAATCCAATAAACAGGATATTTACCATGGCTACAACAACCAGCAAAGGTTAGCATGGACAAGAACTGGAAACCATTGAAGGTACTGAGAGACGGTAATCAATGAGAAAGCTACCCCTAGATGAGTTCTAATTTCATTGGCATGTGTTCAAGTAATGGAACTGCTTCTTTTATAGACCAAACCTGACTGCAATCATTATTTGCAAGAGATTTTTTTAGTACATGAATTATTTCATTACAGTGTTTAGGGTTTTTTGTTTGTTTTTTTTTTTTTTTTTTCTGGGCAGAAGTTACTTTTGAATCAAAGTGAGAAAACTATTCTTTCGTGATTTAACTCCAACAGTTTGAGTAAGATGACAGAATGCTCAGACACAAACAGGACCTGTCTCTACACATCTTAGACAGAAAGCAGAATATTCAAACATGTGTATCTTGCACTTAATTTAAACTGCGTGGTTGGTTACCTATCTCTTTGGCAATTCAGTATAAAGTTTTATTACTGTGAAATAGAATAGGGTAGGGATTTATGTCACACAAAAATGAATTTCCATGGATGGGAACACACATGAAATAATTTAGGTAAGCAGTATGTCAAATGAAAATTTAAGATGTTAGAACTGGTGGTGGAAAGGGAGGCAGCAAAAAAAGGAAGTTTGTGTAATAGATGATAAATACATCACCAGGGAAAGAAAAAGGACCACAGTTGCTATAGGAAGTTATTACTAATGTTGAAGGATTGTAGAAAACACTGAAGAATGAATTTTAGCACCCAGAAATCAAAGCGACTGATTAGATGAGGGGGAAGCCTCATTTGAATGTCGATAGAAAATATTACACATAAAAGAAATGTGAGTCCTTACAGTTTGTATCCAGGAATGAATGAAAACCACAGCCCTAGGATTTCTAACCCTGTTTAGCCATTAAAGGCATTTTTAAAACTTTTCTTTTGCAGAGGTTACTAAAGGTACAGCAGTGAGCAAAGCTCCTATCAATGGCAAAATTCTTTCCTTTGCATTGATTCAATTTTGCTTCAAAGCAGTCCCAGTTGCTTCAAAACAGTACCAGAGAGTGTTCTCTCTTAGAACGGTTCTAATTGTTCTCTGCTAGTTTACAGTGTCAGTCTGATATGATGAAAGGGTATGAAAATCCTTTTGTTATTCTATACTTTTCCCTTTGTGATATGCTTGTCTGGAGAAATTGTTAGTAATAGGCCTCTGACTTTGAGTTAAAAGGAGTTTTATTATCATCACCCTTGAGTTCCCTAGTCCTTAAACTTAGGGGGGATATCTCATAAGGGTTGTAAAAATATTTAGGATTTAGAATTAATTATCTAATTAAGATATGGGACTGAAGAGGAGGAGGAAAATCTAAATGGCTAGCATGATGTCATCTACTCACAGAGGGGACACAGGTGGAGGAAGAAGATGTTTGTCAAGAAAAAGGAAAATAGCGCTTTTGATTTAGGACTTGTTGTATTTAAGGTGGCTGCAGGATGTTTAGAATTCCTTGACGAGTCCAGGAGACTATAGTCAGTAAAGCTCTGAAAGTCCAGAGGAAGATCTGAGCCAGGATTAAGATTTGGGAATTATTTGTGAGGAAATGGCAGGGGGAGCCATGAGGCTGGATGAGATAATCAAGGAAAAGCCATAAGGATAAAACCCAGGACAGAGCAGTAGGAAATTCCATTTATCACAAAGTAGACAAAAAAGAGGAGGAAAAGAAAAGATGAGGAAAGATTGTCAGAGACAGAGAAAATCTGGTCAGTATTGAAAATGAAGTGTTTCAGGGAGGGGTGGTTTGAGGCTAACTAAAAATAAAACAGAAAATGTCCAAGGAATTTGGCTCAAAAGAAGTTAGTGCTAACATTGAGAGTGAAGCATCAAAAGTGCTGTCATCTATTTGCAGCAAAATAGTATATAGCTCTAAAGTCACCTAACAGGCATTGTTTTAGATTACTCAGTTTAGCTCTTCACTCACCCCTCCCTTTATTAATATTTTAATTTTTTTCAAAATACCTAATTTGTACTTTATTTGGATCATGGTTATTAATAAGCAGTATAGAAAAAGTATTAAAAGACTATGGTTGACACAATCGCATTCCCACACTGAAAAAGATCATCATCCCTACCCCTACCATCTTCTACCTCAACACAAGGCACAAAAAATGTGAATTTTTAAATCAAAACTGCTTTTACTCCATTTTACAATTTCCAAACTAGCTATGTTCTACTCAACATTTCCTCAACTAGAGTCATGTGCAGAATGTGAAAATGAGTAAAACATACACACTGCCCTTGAAGATTTTACATACCAGTAAAGAATTCACTGTATGACTGGAGAGACATTAATCTTGGTTTGGGTGGGGGGAATTTAGAGTAGAAGGGAAAGATTCTTAATTAAGAAAATATCAGTTTCTCTAATACATCAACTTCCAAACTTCAGTGACTTAATATAATGCAATTTCTCTTTTGCTCATTTAAAGACTGCTCAGGGATCCAAGTTGATGGATACTGTCATCTTCAGCTTCCATCCTCACCTTGGGGATGTCACAAGGCTGGTGCATGATTGAACAGCAACTTCATTGTCTAGAGTGAGCAGCTGGTCTTACTTTTGCCATCATCCCACTGACCGGTGTGGTGACAAAACTGTCCCCATCTTTCGCCAAGACTGGAAAAGGGAGCTTAGCTACGGGCCTGAGAAAAAAGGATTTTAGAATAATTAGCCAGTGACTGCCTAGAGATCAGGGAAGGCTGTGGTAGGATTTGGATAGTGAGGGGCCTGTAGAAGAGTAGTGCAGAATGAGAAAAGGAGGGATTGAAGGAAAAATCCAGCCCAGCTTCACCTCCAAGAATAGAAGCGTCCACGGGATTGGCAGGGACTTGTTTGCCTTCAGTGTAAGTTCTTTAACATCATTCTCATCTTATCTAAGAATTCTAATCTACTTTGGAGAAAAATATACAATGCATTGTAATTTTCTTAACACAACAGTAAATGTTAAAGCAGAGCTGAGTCACAGATTTTCTCCTTAGAAGTCCTCATTTCAGAAGTGAGGGGGATCCCAGGGAGGTCATGTCTTCTGGATCTCACACAATGAGGTATTGTCCAAATCAGAATAGAAACAGGACTCAGCTTCCACTCTTAGAATGGTACAAGTTTTTATATGGGAGATGGGGAGGGTAGAAGGAATATTAAATGGTGAAATGTCATATACCACACTTAGGTGGAATAACCATAGAGCTTGTCACATATTGTTTCTGTCATCTTCTTTTAATTCTACTGCCAAACTAAAGGTGGTCAACTAGTACTGATGTAAAATTTCTACCATGGTAATTAGTATACTTGTTCCTTATAAAAACAAAAGGTCTTATTTTTTATTCTGAAGACCAGTGTATATGTCCTCCTTTTCTATTCTAGCCATTTAACTGTCCAAATATGCAGAACAAGGGTAAATAAAATCAACATGTTTACATGTATTCTTTCACCTAAATTTTAAAAGAAAAAGGGAACAAAAGGTGAATGATGAGTGAGTTGTATGCCTATAATTGAGCTTGTGTTGCTTTCATTGTTATAAAATTTTAATTGGCATCGATGCTTAAATGTATATCAAAATGCATGTCACAGCTTTCCTACAAAAATAAATTTGACTTTAGAACATATTTCCTTAAGTGAGAATGATAAATTATCTCATAACTTGTGATTCTTTACTTTTAAAAATCATAAGGTCAGTTCTTTAATTAAAAGATAAAGAAGAGTACTCAGTGCCCATGTAGTCAAATCACTCATATCAAGATAATCTAGTAACCAAAAGGAAAGAAAAAAATTATGAAGGCAAAGATGCAATCTATCATCAGAATAATTGGACTAAGAATGAATTCTTAGATAGTCTTAAAAGATCCTCTTCTGGAATTCTCCCATCTCCGTAGAAGAAAATGGAAATGTCACTGGGTATGGAAAAGAATTTGTTTAAATTTATTCACATCTGTTTCAATCATGGTGCTAATTATTTTCCAATTAAATAGGTCTTATATGTAAACATGGCTTTTCTAAAGCAATTAGCATGGAGGTCAGTCTCCAATATATAAAACACACAAATGTGTATAAGTATGTTTGTGTGTTTCCCTGTCCTGTACACATAAAACATACTAAATGGAGAAGACTAGTAAATATGTGTTGTTAGTGATACACAATACAGCTACATCTACCCTCACTCCAGCCTATTGTACAGTCTTCCCCATGTGTTGCTACACAGACCGATTTTACAGCTTCTTTTTGTACCCCTAAGACTATGGGAAGGTATTGCAAGACTATAAGATAATCATATCCAGCTGAACTTTTATGAAAACCAGACCAGACAATGTGCATTGATAGAAGTCTAAAGCTATCTCTGTATCTGGATATGTAAGTGGTGTCTCTACAAACCTAAATATCAAAGGACTTCTTCCTCTCTGCACCCCTGTGAACCATGTGGATATTGTCTCATCCATCCCATGTTTTGGCAAACCGCAGAGGCTTATTGATAAACCAATGTTGGACTGAGTGCCAGAAACATTCTACTTCCCATGTAAAAATTACCCTCCTACAAGGCTACAGTCAGATTTTTGGACCTGCCATCTAGTGGCCACTGAAGTAGCAAGGCATCAACCAACATATTGTGGTCTTTACTTGAAAACTAGATTTTAAGTGTAGCTCAACTGCAAATAAATATGGAGACGCTCCACCCATTAAGCTAGGGTCCCCTCCTCCTTCATTAGACACACTGCTGTTTTCATAGAGCAGCTTCAATCAGAACATTTGTTATATTCACAGGAAAAACAGATTTTTCATGCAAAATGATACACTTCCCACCTGGAATTTTTTTTTTTTAAAGGGATGAAAGAAAGCAAGTCTTCCATTATTGTAAAAAAGATCTGGAGTGACATAGGGGAAGAGGAGGGGGAAGGAGGAGAAGCTGGAGAGCAGGCATATATTCTGTCAAGTAGTTCTACTTGTGAGACTAATTCTTACAAACTGTGCATCCAGCAGAGTGAACCTCTTATTTTGCTGCCTTTGCTCCGATCCCCCACATAGCTGTAATGTTCTAGTTGTTTTTTCCTGTCCTACAAACCATTTGATATGATACATAATGTTGGCAAAGGAACAATTTACAAATGACTTAAGTAGGTAATTATTTATTAGAATATAGCCCTATAGAAGTCTGTTACTATAGCAAAACCTGGTAAGAGGTTAGTTTGGTTTCAGTGTTTCCGTTATAATCTCCAGTTATTAGTTTTCTTTTTTTCCCAGAGACTTGGGAGTGAAATACAAAAATGCACAGTGGGCTATTATTATTATTTATTATTTGTCAAAGAAACGTGGGGATACAGAGCAAAGACCAGTTTGTGAACTATGCCAGAAAGTCCCCAGCCCCAAAGACCTGACAATACAACTCTAAAACAGGTCCTAAAAAATGCAAGACAGAATGAAAACAGATGGATGAATGATACTTATTCAATATCTTAAATATAGAACTCAGTGGTGCAGGTGCGTCTTCAGATGTTATTTGAAAGAAGAGACAGAATATCTTGGCATTGTGTCATTTATTCATAAATATTACAAATTTTATATTATTTGAGAAACTATTCTAAGTATACAGGATAGATTGAAAGAAAGTGTGAAAGCTGATTCCTTCAAATGAGACAAAGGGCAAAATGAGTTAGAAACAGGAATTGAACATAGAGAAGGTAGAGAGAATCAGACCAAGAATAGAGCCAAGGAAAAATAAATTCCAATGGGGTACATAAAGTTTGATGGAAGTGAATTGCAATGATATTTGTTTAAAGAAAGAATCAAATCAACCAAGAAGAAAAATGTTCTTGGCAGTTACATCCTGAAAAAACAAAATTGCCAAGAGAATCCAGGAACAATAAGCTAAGACAATGATTTAATTGTGGAAATTGCAGTGCAGGGGTGTAGAATTCTATGTGGTGGACACAGAGGGCGTGGTTCTGATCTTAAAGACTATTGATAAAGCAAGAAGAATAGTCAGTTTTAGCTCAAAGCAGAGTAAAAGGTGGGAAAGGAGGCAAAATGCATCAGATTATTTTTTGAGAAAGAGAGAAGTCAATGGAACTCTCTAATAAAACCAAGTATCTATTCTGTATTACGTTAGTTTTTATGGAATGTACCACAGATGTAGGTTAGAATCCCTGAGGCAAAAACAAACCTATGTTCAAAGCAAAAGATAAGTTTAACACAGTTTAAGCAATTAGAAAATAGATGATAGCTGATGTTACTATACATAACAGGATTTGACCAAAAAGAGAAATTGGTGTGACTTGAGGAAAATCCATCTAGGAGGTGAAACCCAATTGCACAGAACTGGCAATAAAAACTGGGGAGAAAATTGAGGAAATCATCAGAAATAGAAATTAACATAATATTGTGGGGACACAGCCAAAATCCTTTATTGTGTGTAATGACTGGTTTGAGCAGAAGAGGGAAGAGAAACAGTCAGGATGATCAAGGGAAGCAAGTGTGTGAGCCGAGAAAATTAGGGTTCATCAGCACGTGACAGTGACCATTCATTAATTCATTCTAGAATATTTACTGAGGACATATTACATCTTTTTTTTAAAGATTTATTTATTTATGCATACAGAACTGGGGTACAAGCCAGAAGTGCAGGGGCAGTGAGAGAATTTACTAGAGACAGCGTGGGGAACAGAACAGGCTGACTGATGAAGTACACTGCTGAGGGGAGCAGTGGGCAGGTCAGGAGAGGTCTGCCATACCATGAGGGTCACCTCTGGGGTGGAAATCGAACTCAAGCTGAAGTGGTTTTAGCTTCCTCGTGCTGTGCTTTAACTTGCTGTGCCACCACAGCAGGGAAGGCTGAGGACATATTATTACATCTTAAGCACAAAATAAACAGGCTTTTCCTCTTATGAAACTTTTAGTCTAATGAGGGAAAATAAAACTTCCCTCCAACAAAAGAGCAAACCAAAAGGTGAAGAAGATAATTTCAGATGGTGATTAGTGCCACAAAGAATATTCCACTCAGTGCTAGAAATGAGAGTGACAGGCTAGAGAACTGACCCAAAATGGGAAGAAGAGTAAATATTTGAAAGTGTAGTCTTAGGATTGGAGACTAGAAAGGACAAAGGGATGTCACAGGTGATTGATAGCTATCTAATCTGAGAAATTAAGTTTGCTAATGACAGTCATTTAAATAGAAGATGGAAAATGAGAGTGAGAGAAGGTTGGATGGGGAGTAGGAAATCTCACTGTTCCCTTTGAATTGTGGTAAAGCCCTGGTTGCCACGCCAGTCTCAAAGATTTTAGCCACTGGCCACTAATGTGTTTTTTGTACCTCCCAATTCTTGGTCATGTCAGTGTGCATAAGTATAATCCTTCCAAGACCTTGCCTCTCAGTGTCTTGATTCTCTCACAATCTTTCCTCCACCTGATCACAGGTACTCACTCCTGACTGTACTTTTGACCCTTGAATTACTAATAATTACAAGTTTTCCATAATCTCAAGTTTAAGCAGCCCATTTCCAACTATGTATCTTCAAAGCTCAATCGGTTACCCCATTACAATTCTGGAAATCTACCAAGGACTTTCATTCATCCATTTTACCCAGACCCCCCTCATATTCTCACTCTTTATGTATCTTGGATTCTGTCGACAATGATTTTAATAATTTCCTTGAATATACTCTTAACTCTATCTCTTGCTTCATTCCCCTCTCCAGGCAGATCTCAGCTGTAGTGATTATATGCAGCTCCCCACCTATTCCAGGCCTGTGTGACACCTGAAAGTGCCTGGAGAAAACACACAACTAAATGAATGACTTTCACTTTAAAATCATGATCATTCAAAAAATCTCTGTTGCTGCCCTGAAATTTTATTATGCTCTCCTGTCCTCCATCTTTTTCCTTTCTTTCCCTCTCTCAAACTTCCAACACCTCAGCCCTCATCCTTACTATCAACTTATGACCCTCTTTCCTACTTCACCCAGAAACTAGAAGCAATCAAAAGAGAATTTGCACACTCGCTCTCCAGCACACCTACCCTCCCACTGTATCTGTGCCAGTATACTCTACTTTTTCTCTGCATTGATGGATAAACTCTGCACACTCCTGTGGCAGCCCACCCTTCATTGTACATTAATCCCACCTCCTCTCACATACAAATGAACATGTTCCTGAAAAGCCCCCTCTGACTCTTATTTTTTTCACTATCTACCAGATCTTTTCTATCAGCTACTAATCAATTGTCATTTTTTTCATTTTTAAAATTACTCTCTTCTGGCCTTACAATCCCCACCAGCTACTATCCTGCTTCTTTGAGTCCCTTATAGAAAAACTTCTCGAGAAATGTCTATAATCATAGATACTCTCCATTTCTATTTCCTATTGATCCTTCTGTAAATAGCTTTTGCACCCACCTAGCAAAACTGCTCAAGCTAAGATCACCAGTGACTTCATGTTGTGAAATTCATTAACCAATTTGAAGTCTTTATCTTTCCTAATTTCACAATATTATTTTACATGATTCATTGCTCTTTCTTCATTGAAACATTCTCTTCACTTGGTTTTCCGTTCACCACATGCTCCTCATTTTTCCCTACCTTAGAAACCTTTCATTTTCAGTCTCCATTCTTATTTCCTTGACATGTAAATACTAGACACTCCTAGGAGTCTATCCCTGAACCTCTTTTCTTCTTTATCTCCCTTCATTTCCTTCATATTCAAGCATATAGACAGTCTAGGTTATTACTCAGAATTCTAGGCCCACACAGTCAAACTCCAACTCCTAACTTTAAAGACATCACAAGCTTAACATCCCCAAAGTAATTCTTTATTTTGTCCAATAAAGATGCATTCTGCCTCACCTCAGTAAATAGCATCTCCATCCTTAGAGTTACTTAAGACAGAATCTTACCTCTCCTTTAGCCCTTTATTTCTCCAACAGTCCAAGTTATCAAGAAATCCTGCAGCTCCATTTTCAGAGTACATCCCGAATCTTACCACTTCTCATCCTCACCACCTTTCCTATCCTGATTCAAGTTGCTATCATCTCTTTCTTGGTTTATTACAATGGACTCCTAATTATCTTTCCTGCTTCTGGTCTTGCCACTTACAGTCTATTCTCAAAATGATAGCCAGAGTGATTCTTTATAATGTATGTAATGTAATTTAAGTCAGACGATATCACTTCTCTGTTCAGAACTCTCTAATGGCTCCCCATTTCACTCAGAAAATGCTAAAACCTTAACAATAGCCCTAAAGGCCAACATGTTCAGTTGTCCCTTTTACCTCTTTCTCCACTTAACATTTGGGTCCTTATTCACTTCTCTCAAGTGTCATTGATAGTCTTACTTTTCCTGCCAACAGTGCATGATTTCACCTCAGACCTTTGCAGTTGTCTTTTTCACAGCATACAGTGCTTTCCCCAAATAAGACTTATTTACTCATCATCTTCCGGTCTTTATTCAGTTTTCAATGCAGAGGAAGGTAGTGAAAAATAAGGCATAGACACCACATTTTTCTCCTTAGCTCTTATTGCCTTCAGATATATGTTTTATTTACATATGTATTTCCTTTCCCATTGAATTGAAACCCCATCATCCACGATTTTGTTTTTTATTTTTACTCTGTTGTCAGTTTTGCACCCCAAGAAATCTCCAGCATCTATAACAGTGCTTGGTCCACAAAGGATATTCAGTAAATACTTCCTGGATAAAATGGAAAAATAATGAGTGTGTCTTTGCCTAGGTTTGCAGTTGTTTTTATTAAATGCAAAGCTTAATATTGTGGCATGGGCCCCATGATTCTCTATGGCAAAATTTTCAGATTCTTCAAAATTAATTTTGAAAGGAAGAACTCTTTATGCGGGCCTATCCAGAATACAAGATAGACCACTATTTCTGCTCAGCACACAAAGCAGCAACAGCTAAGGCATTTAGTAACTTTTTTCTTTTGGTAAATATTTATTTGGGAATATGAGTGTTCTCACCATTGGTAGTGACATGTGCAGAGGCTCAGAAACATGAGAGAACAGCACAATAGACCGTTACAATATTAAAATTACAGACACGGTAGCCATCTGAGCTGCTATGGTATAATGTGGGAACAGAGACCAAGATGTTGAGAGACCTAGACGGGTGAGAAACATCAGGAAGCAAAGGTTAGTAGAGTCAGGAAACCAGGCGGAAACGGGGGGGGGGGGAGACAGGGAAGTTAAGCACTGTTCACCTATATCAGGCTATAATGTGGAAATTGATTTTAAAAGATTGGAACTTGAACATAGAGGACATGAGTTATATATTTCCACTTGTAGAATTATTGTCATAATGACAGTGGTCATACGTATTCCGTGTGTTCTTTGGTAACCCTGATAGATTCATTCTAGAAGGAGATCCCAGATCAGACCAAACTTCTCATTCTTGAGAGCTGAAAGAGTTTGACTTTCCAAATTTTCTACACCCTTCATGAGTCAATATGTTTATATGATAATGTGCAATAATTTAAAACCCAATTAACTGTAAATACTGCTTTCTGTGCACAAAAACTTCCATCAGTTATAAAAAGAAATAGCAGTAGAGGCCCTCCCTGGTGGCGCAATGGGTTAGGATGCTGCCCTGCAAGATAGCCATGGCCTTCTCAGAGTGTTTTTGATCCCTAGCCCTGGAGGTGACCCACATGGCACGGCAGAACTCTCCTGACCCCCACTGCACTCCTCAGCAGTGTACTTCGTGGATCTGCCTGTTCTGCTCCCCACTCTGTCTCTAGTGTATCCTCTCACTGCCGCTGCACCTCTGGCCTGTACCCCAGTTCTGTAATGCATAAGTAAATAATTATGTTTAAAAAAGAAAAGAAATAACAGTGGAATTACAAATCTGGTGATTAATTTGAAGGTGGTGAAAAAGCAACAGATAATTCCCAGGTATGGGACTGGGCAGATTGTTTGCTTCTACTGGGAATATAGGAGGAAGTGAAACTTTGAAGGAAAAGCTAGACCAGTTGAAATATCCAAATAGAAATGTCCAGAAGTCATTTGGTATAGAGGGTTAAAAGTCAGGAAAGAACTGATAGCTCAAATATAAACTTGAAAGTTCTTTTCATATTTGAAAGGCAATTCAATCTCACAGACAAGGATGTCCAGTGGGTGGTGGACATATTAGACTGAGGTATATATAATGTATGTCTAATGGGACCTGGACACAAAGGACTTACTCACATACAATGACAGTTTTCTACATTAGTTTACTCTTAAATTCACCCCCATTCCTCTCCTACACAAACCCACTTCCTATCTCCAGACTTCCTTTCTAATTAAAAACATCTACAACTCAACCTCTAGACCCATATTCATTCTGTAACAACTATTTACCTCAAAATTGTATGCAGAGAAGTATGTACATAAGATCGCACTTTGGTGAACAATAAGCTTTTATTGTTTAAAGAAACTATGGAATAAGCCTGCTTACATTGTTTGTTTTTCTTTATTAAAGATTTGTTTATTTATGCAAACAAGAACTGGGGGACAGGCCAGAGGTGCTAGGGGTGGGCAGTGAGATTCACCAGAAACAGAGTGGGAAATAGAAGAGGCGACTCACCAAAATACAATGCTGAGGGTAGTAGAGGGTGAGACAGGAGAGGTCTGCTGAACCATGTGAGTCACCTCCCTAGCCAGAGGACCAAACTCATGCTGCAGTAGCTGAGGAAAACTTCATAGTACTGCACTATAACCCCTTGCACCATCACAGAAGTCGTTGGCCTCCCGTACTCTATATATTCTTTAAGTTTTTTTTTTGTCAGATTTTCATTGATTAGCATACATTATACTCATCTATGAAGATATCAAATCGTTGGGATGTTTAAGGAAATCACTGTTTAAAAATGAGGAGTAAGTTATCTCTTTTTCTTGCTGGAAAGGAAACTCAAAAGTTAAGTCACTCCCAAAGGGACAGCACTGAAATTCAGTCATCCTGCAGAAATGTAACTCTCAATTTTACTATTCATTTGGATTCTTTTTATTACCCCAGACCTTGAATCATTTAAAAGTCTTCTCTTGCCATATAACTTTTGTCAACTAAAATGTTGGTAGGTTGTTTTTTTTTCTTTTGTATCTTGTTTCTATTCTCTCCTCTTATTCTTGAAATTATCCTGATACAAGCAACCTTTGAGTAGCAAGTGTATGTTGGTTGTAGAGTAGCAACTGTAATCCCTGTTGTCCCCAATTTCTAGAACCTGTGATCATCAGGACTACTCTTTGCTGTGCCTTTTAATTAGCAGTCTCAATTTCTTTCTTGAGTCTCACTTTTATCCCAACAAAAAAGCTCTGTAAAGTGTGTCTTCCCCACCAATCATAAGGCTACACTGACAGTGTACAAAGTTTCTATGGTGACTGGGACATGCGCCACAGTATCATGATTACTGGAGCAGCCATCACAGTGGGAATTGGTATACATACTCCTCTGGCACCATAGAAGTTTCCCCATTGAAACCAGAATCAAATACTTCTAGTATTTTCAATATACAAGGTTAAAAAAAAAAGGGGGGGAGCAGAGAAAATACTATAAACCCAGTCTCTCTACAGACAAATTATTAGGTTTGGGTGGAATTCTTGAAGTTGATCACATTTAAAGTTAGACTGATAGGGCCCTCCCTGGTAGCACAATGGATTAAAGGCAGCACTGAGAAGTTGTGTGCAGCCACTGCAGCAAGGGTTCTGTACCCCATTTCTTGTATGCATAAATAAATAAATTTTTTAAAATAAAAAATATATAAAGCTAGAGTGGTGTACAGATCCTGACCAGACATGAATAAAATGATTGAATTAAGGAAGGAGGTTCCTTTTCCTTACAGATACATGCCTAGTCTCCAAACATGCTAATTTTGCTGAAATTAGGGTATATTCATCAGTCAGCTCATGGAAATTATGAGCATGTTATAAAAACTATTCAGTAGTGTTGTAGAGACAGACTTTATTTGGGTGGTTGCCTCAGCAATTGCATGTTGACCCAGAGGGGGCAAAGGGCAAGAACAACTGTTTCTGGACATAGAATGTTAGATCATAAAGGGACCAAGAATGAAGCAAGAGGAACTTCTGATGTGCTACCTCTGGTACTGAACTTCCTCTCAAATATATGGAGGACCATACTACAAACTAATTGAAGCAAAGGTCTTAAAGCAGAATTTTTCCAACTGGGCCCTGATAACATTTAGGGCCTTTGTTTTTTGGGGCTACTGTCTGCATGGTAGAATACTGAGCAGGACCCCTGGTTTCTACCCACTAGATGTCAGTTGCAATTTCTCCAGTCTTGACAACCAAAAATGCCTCTAGATACTCCCGAATATACCCTGGGAAGGACACAATTGCCCCAGGGCAAGAACCACTAGCCTAAAGCAAGAGTGGCTTGGATAAGGAAAGTAGGAGAATTCCTTCAAAGGCTCTGAATACTCCTTGAGATAGTCACTCAGCAGGTATTCAATGACTCCTGCTGTTTACCAAACCCTCTTCTTTGATGTATCAGGAATACAACTATGGACCCAGTAAGTCCTGATTTTGTGGAGCTTTTATTCTAGTGGATGTCTGCCGTATGTCCCTATCCAGATGGGTCCCTCTCCTTCCATACAGCCTAACAGTAAATGCTTCAAGCCAACGGAGGGCCAAAGAAAGAAAAACACAAGTTCATATTTGAAGATTCTTTTTCAGTTTATGAACCTCAAAAACGGCTTTGATTTAAAAATGAAACTTGGCAAGTGATTAGTTCATATGTTTTCATTTATAATATGTTTTAATCATTTTGGGTGTTTTCAAAACAAATGGTGAGATTAGGGTTTTTTTCCCCTTCTATTTTTGGCCCCTTTTCTCTGGAGAGTCCTTCTCTTGTGTTTAGTTTTGGTGTTCTTAGCATATTTGAAGAATACTTTTAAGTATTTGAAATGTGTGCACATGAATGAAAGGAGACCAAGAAGAAGCACAAGACTCTCATGTTCCCCACTGGGACAAATACCCACTCAACAGCCCCCAAGTAGAGTTCAACCATTACTTCCGCAAGAAGCCTCTCCACAAGCCCCTCATGTCCAGCTGCCCCGTGCACTCTGCATTACCTTATCTCAGTGGTGATTAAGAATAAACTGAGGGGACTCCCAGGTGACTCAGGGGTTAAGTCTCAGCACTATTAAGCTACCACTAATCACTATGGCATGAGTTGGATCCTGGGCAGGAAGCTGACCCACATGGCACATCAGGCCTCTCCGCGTCTTGCCCGCTGTTCCCCTCAGTAGTGCATTTCAGTAGATCTGCCTGTTCTGCTTCTCACTATCTTTGTTGAATTCACCCACCCACCCCCCACACCTCTGGCCTACACTCCAGTAAATAAATAAAAATGCATTTTTTATAAAGAATACACTGAAAGGTGTTTCCCTTTAGAATATAAATTGAGTGGGAGTCCGTCTCTTGCCTTCTCTGTACACAGTGCTGTAACTTGCAGGCTGCCCAACAAAATATACACACTCCATTCGAGAGATTTAAAGCAGTAGGGTTTATTAGACAAGAACTGGTGCACTGGGGTCCCTAAGCCAGTAGAAAGAGAGACCTCAAGCATCTAGGTGACAAACTTTTATAGGGCAAAATCACAAACATTTCTATAGTGTAAACAAGATGTGTTTGGGGGCCACAGTTTCGGGTAACTATAGCTATCCATCAAAGGGCAAAGGCCAGCTGTCAAAAGCAAGAATGAGTAGTTTACAGAATGTACCTTTAAGCATCTGTGGTGGGTACTTTCCATAGGAACTTGGGGGTCGGGGGAGGACACCGCCCACAAAATGGAGCCCTTGGACAAGATGGAATCACAGTGGTCAAGTTGTTTCCAACACAAAGTTCCTACTCCACTGTTCTGCACGGCCCTAGCACATTGCAATTACTTAGGAGAATGTGGATGGGATGCCTGAGAAATCCAATTTTTCCAGTGTCCTACCCAAACACTTTCACCTGTGCACTGCCTGTGGTTTACCCAACACCTATTCTTAAGACATCATTGTGTCTATCATTATTTTGTAGACTCTGTAATATGTAAACTCCTAAAATCAAGCTTAAATCACAAAGTCTACAAAACAGCTTAATCTTTAATCCTAGCAATATTTCAGGCTTATATAGAGATTGCAAGAATGTAACAGAAATAACAGACAGGCATGGTGTTTAGAAATACTATTAAATATTGCTAATGCCCTAAGCATTGTTTGAGAGTTAAAGGGTTTAAGAGATAATTACCTATGTTATCATTGTAGAGCACAAAGTTATATTATGTGGTTTATTTACTTACTTTTCTTGTTTAATATCTGTTTACCTCACTAGAATTCAAGATCCATAAGGGTGAAGAAGTTGTCCTACTGATAACTTTATCCTCTATGAGTAGGAGAGTATTTCACACATAGTAGGTATTCAATATATGTTCATTGAATAAGTAATTTGTAAGCCTATGTCGATTTATAGATTAATAATTGCTCTTTAGTAAACCAAAAAATCAGTAACATGTTTATTTTCAGCAAAATCAAAATCAAGATAAACGCTGCCACAGTTACCATACATTCAGTTCTCTCACCCACATCTATTTCAACCAGTTCAGAACCAAGAACCAAGAGCCACTTCTTCACTTGTCTCTCTGCTACATGTGCTGCGCCCTCAAGTCTCTTTCTGTCTCTCCATCCTGCTTCCTTCATCTTCAGTCTCCTCTCCAGATTCTTCTCTTCACTGCTCAGCTCCACCCTCCTTTTGGATGGAATAGGGAACCTGGAACTTCCCCTTTTCCTGGAGACCACCTGTTACAATCTCAGCTTTATTAACCCCATCTGCAATGACCTTGTTTCCAACTATGGTCACATTTGAGGTGCTAAGGCTAGAACTTTAACATACAAATTTTGGGAAGACACAATTCAACCCATAACAAAACAGAGTTCTTCAGGGAGTAATATTTGAAAGTTAACTTCTGTTGGGAAACATTACTTATCAAAATAGTACCTAGTTTAATGATTCTATACAGAAACTGATGTGGCAATATTAATAGTACTTACTATAGCACCTGAAGGCTTGCATGTTTTTAGAGCTGGTTATGGAGCAGAAAGTACAAGAGGCATGAAATGCCTAGCTCATTTTGTTGATGCTGAGTAGCCTGGTGTCCCCAGGCTGCATTATGTGAGGAAGACCATTAGAGATTCTAAGGACTTCACATATGAAGCAAAAGTATTAGGACTTCACTTTGCAGAGACATCAAAGAACCAACTTAGATGCCAAAATTTATCAAGTTATAGAATGGTAGCCAAGAGATAAATTTTACTCTATATAAAATATCTATCACTGAGATGATATTTAAAAGAAAGAAAATGATGAGGTTGAAGAATGGACCTCAAAATATAGCAATCAGAGTTTTGGGGTTACTTTGGCTGTTTAATTAGAACCATAGCTAAAGAAACCAGATTTTTTTTTAAGATTTATTTATTCATACAGAACTGGGGTACAGGCAGAGATGCAGAGAGTGAGAGGATTGACCAGAGACAGAGTGGGGAGCAGAACAGGCAGATCGACGAAGTACACTGCTGAGGGAGCAGCGGGTAGGTCAGGAGAGGTCTGCCGCACCATGTGGATCACCTCCGGGGCAGGCGGGGATTGAACTCATGCGGAAGTGGCTTAAGCTTCTTAGTGCTGTGCTTTAACCTGATGCTCCACCAGGGAGGGCCAAGAAACCAGATTTTAATGCGTTGAGGAATAAATCAGAGTTTAGGAAGTTTGAAGATGGTTCAAAAGAAGAAAAGATTGGATTTGTGGAAAATGGCTTGTTATTATGGTTTTTATTGTTGTTTCAGAATGAAAGCAACTGAAGCATGTTAGCAGGCAGTAGGGAAATGAAATATACAGACGAAAGGAGTAAATGATATAATAAAATCCTAGAGGAGGTCATCAGTGCTAGAAAAAAGGTCTCTGAGTTGCTCTGGGTGGGTTCTGACAGAGGTGGAGTGATGGGAATGCCATTTGGTGGCCTCTGTTTTCTCTGTTAAAAAAAAAAAAGACAAGGTTAATAGCTGAGAGTGAAGGACGGGGTAAGTTATAAGGATTAATTAAAATGATAAATGGAAGCTGGGGAATGAAAAAGGATCTGACGATGACCAAATAAAAGAATTGCAAAGTGGTTCTGTAACCCCAGTTCAAGTTGGAAATCAGGACTCTGGAGGATCCCATACTGCACAGTTTTGTGATCTTTTTCGAACATTTCTCAGCAGTATGGTAGCTGAGGAGATTCCATAATGAATGTATTCATCTGGGCTCAAGAACTTTGTTCCCAAGTACAATTGAGAATCTTAGATAAGGTAATTGATGACTCGAGTTAGTAGGTCTTTACAGTTAGCAACCATGAGCATCCAGGCTGGTAAAAAACAAAAACAAAACTAAAACCACAGTGGATTAATAGTCTGGGAGACATGATTGTGGAAACTGAATATCAAAAAGTCCTGGTGAGAAGATTAGGTACTTGTTTTCTGGAGCCATAGCTAACCCACTCAGGAGACTTGCCCTTTCACACACATCTGTTGGCACAGAGAAACGTAGAAACTGGGCTGTACTCTGGGGTGGGCATAGGCAGGCCCCAGAAATGTAACCTGGAGTTCAGGGTTTCCAATTTTACCAAAAACTTAAGGCAGCCATTATCACCATTACCACAGAATGCTGTCCTTAGGAAAAGAATTACGTAAAAACAGAAGAAACAGGAACCTCCCGTGGGGCAATAGTGATAATTGACAAGAGGCAACTGTTTTTACTTTTGGCCTCAGATTCCCAAAGTGAACTGGTGTTTCTCTCAAGTCATGCTCTTTTTATGTCTCTTATTTTAAAATCCTCTCTTAATTCTGTTAGTTTCCAGAGCTGACACTCCTTCTGGCACTTATTCTCCTTTTCTGTGTTTCTTCTTTCTCCTTGCTTCCTCCTGTCTTCAAGCATTAAATGTTATCATATGTCTTAGCAACTGTCCCCACCAGTGAGCAAATAAACTATTTCCATAAGCTTCGTATTGGAATTTTCTGTCTGTCCTCTTGGTGCTTGACTAGAGAATACTTTTAGATGCCTCAAAGGTGACACTATCTAGCTAATCGCTCATGTGCTCTAAGGTGTTCATAACAAGAACTCTGCTTCTGTGAACCCTGCGTCCTTACGTCACACCTGCACAGTAACCAACCATGTTATTCATGATGATAACCATGCTGTGGTCATCCTTTATTTGCTTGGGTGACTATGATGAACATAATAAAGAGGGCTTAGGAGTTTCCTCAATTCCATGAGAATTCTTCAGCGCCTCCTGATATTGTTTACATATAAGTTCAAAAATTATTTGGAGGGAACACCAATAAACAGCTCAAAAGGAGTCCCTTTTTCTTTGCAGCTATAAATCCTTATAAAAATCCCACTTCCCCCCTTCCTTCTCCTACTCATGTTTCTCTAATAGCACTTTCCAGCAATCCAAAAAAACAGCTGGTCTGGAGATTAATATGACCAGACATACCATGAATTTTTTAAATCTTAAAGTCCCAGTCAAACATAGATTGTATTTTCTTGCATATAAAAATGTGCAGTTTATTATTACAAGTCCTCTCTAAATTTCCTTTTATTTTTCTGGTCTTACTGTCCCCTAAACATGTTCCAAAATATTTCTTTACTACAGAGGCAAAGGAAGGTACCTGAAGAGTGGAGGGGGAAAAATATGGAGTAGTGGAAGAAGAAAGCCCAGCAGGGGAGAAGAAAACCAATGAGCAGATGGAAAAGTAGTCATTTCCCTTTGCTCCAGTCCCCTCAGATTGCTTGAGTTTGGGTTTGATATTCCTGTCACCTCATGCCCCCAAATGACCTCTTTCTAACAAAATATTCCTTTCACTGCCAGCAAATATTTCCTATGTACCCAACAAGTCAAAAATCTTCTGTCCTGCAGCTTAACATCCTTTTCAGCCTGCCAAGTCCCTTACCCCCTGAGACCGGGAACATGGACCCAGTGCCATGTACCTGCCCCACCCCCATGCTGTCATTGAGAGTGTTAATGGCTGAGGGACGTCTGAAAAGAACTTAGGCGATTATTTGTTTTTACTGTATTAGCATTCAAGATATGAACAGGTAAATTGAATGTTGAATTCATTCATTCCTTTTCCACTGTTTAGAAAGATGAAAACTGCATTTTTAAAAAAAGGAATTGATTGGTGTCATGTTCACTTCTGTTTATGCAAGATAATAAGTGTATTAACATGGGGGTAGAACAATGGTATTTATCACTGCATCACCAGTGTTTATGTAAGAAGGAAATATCTGGAAAAAAAAAAACCTGAAAAACATTTGCTGTTCTATACATACATTAAATTCTTTCATTTTAGTTTGTAAGATTTACAAGGAAGAAAACGTTTAACAAGGTGAAGAAGTTAGTGTTCATTATACCATGTTCACTGACTTTGACCTAAGCTACCAGGTTCAGAAAAGATTGAACTGTTACGGAAGGGGCCCTCCTAGTATAAAGCACTGGGACCAGGGACATGTGCTCCATTAAAACCACTCAGAGATTGAAATTACTTGCGTAAGATTATAGTCCTCTGTTGGGTGCTGAAATTTTCTATCCTGGAGAGTAATGAATGCTATGTCTGGGAAACCATTGACTAGTAATTTGGTAGTTTGCCTGTTTATATCTTGAATGTTAATAAAGTAAAACCAAATTATTGCTTAAGTTCTTCTCAGACTTTCTTTAGTCATTAACACTCTGCATGCCAACATTAGGTGGGGAGAGGGATTGTAGAATTAATGCTAATGTGGTCAGTGTCCCAGACCCAGGGCATAAGGGAGTTGGCAGAGTGGCGAAGATGGTCAGCTGCTAGGACTAGAGATTTGGGAAGAACTCTACCTAGGAGCGCATGCCCTGGTAATTGTTTTAAAAGGGGAAGAAAGAAAAGAAGTGTGTGTGTGTGTTTTCAGATAAGGATATAAGGACCCATTTCAAACACTTAAATAGTTCTGTGCAAACTTTCATATTTTCTTGACTGTTTGAGAAAGAAAAAGTAGTAAAGGGTGTTTATTTATTTTTACATTTACCCAAATACTTTTTCTTTACCTTTTTTTTTTTTAGCTTCCCCCAGACCATCCATGTGAATACTATTTTTTAATCAAAATAGAATAGAAATTACATAATACAGGCCATAAAAGGTGAGATCATTCATGAAGGCTTAATATCAAAGTGCAAAAGAGTAAGTAACTAGAACAGGATGTTATAGGCAGGTGATACATAAGATAACTTACCTTCATGAGTTAATAACCTATGTACGTTGGAGTGGAAGGTCCATGAGAGCAGGAATGGAGTCCAATTAGCAGAGTAATTAGTCTCTGAAAAAAAAAATCGGTCCCTCTTAAATTAATAAATGAATACTTGCTTCCATCTGAACTATACATAGCCTTCATTATCTAGCCAAATCTCAAGGAATATTCAGAAACCTTTTCAGCCCTGTTACAGATATATAAATTCTCTAATGAAAAATTGAATTTTAACAAGATCATAAAGGCACTATTTTTAATTCACTTATTCCTTTTAATACCCATTCACATTACAATTCCTCTCCACCCCATAAGTAATCATATTCTATTGCCATTTGGATCCGTTTTGCATCAGAGTGATGGGAAAGAGATCAGGAAAATAATGAGGGTTTGGACCTCACAGACCTTGATTAAGGCTTTGAAATCCCAAGTATCAATGAGCCTGAAAATATCTGATGGACAGGAGTTTTTCAAATCACCACAATAACCTAATAGCAGGATAACTAGATCAGGCAATTCCATCCAAAGACTGGAAGATGATCAAGTAAGAACTCGATCTAGATTTTTCAGAAATGTGTGGATATTCTTCCTAAACCAAAGTCAGCAAGTATGGTTTCACAAACTTGGCTCTAAAATTAAAATCACCTGAGGGCTATTAAATTGCAATGATGCTAGATCACTCCTCCACCTCCACCCCCGAGTAATCAATTAGATGTGGAGCATGGCAATTGAATTTTTGAAAGCATCTTAGGTCAGTGTTTCTGAAACTTTTCTATTTATTTAATTTTTTTTTTTTAGGAGGTAACATTGGCTTACAATACTGCATGTGATTTAGAAGTATAAGATTGTCGGGGACGAGCCCCAATCACAGGGTGCAGACCTTGTCAGGAGACAGAAGTTGCATAGCTTGTGTCATAAGATGACATCCTCAGATATGTTACTATACCACACCCCAAACCAAGGGACCCAGGTTCCTACACTACAGTCTATTGTGCCCCCTCCCCACTTTGCTCTCCCTCTGTAGCCTCAATTCTACAGCAGATTGAATATAGAAATAGATACCAGAATCCAGTGGTCTTAAGCCAGATACTACAGAGTAAAAAGCTGTCACTAATGAGAAACATTTTTCATAAAAAGTTTATTTTATGTTAACATGTAATCATCATTGCTTATAAGTGACTCTATAAATATTTTTGATAATAAAAAAGAAACTTGATTTCTACTACTTGTTCAATATAAAATTTCTGAGAAGTATAAATAAAAATAATATGTGCCTCAATAGACCCTTTTATTCCTTTGGGTCAGTTTTGCCCAGCCATGCCTACAGGAAGCTTAGGGAGCAACAGTGAATGTGCTCGAGAACTTTCAGAGTCTTTGGTTCCAAAGCATAGGATTTAAGACACTTCAAGTAAGAATTGTAGATATTAGATAGGTTTCCCCTAGACCATCTCTCTACTGTGCTCAGAATTATAGATTTGGGGGCATATACTAGTATAACTGAGTCAAATAACCCAGAATCTTTCCTATCTGTCTGATGGCTCTTTTGATAGCTTCTAAAATAACTAGAACTTGTCTGGCTCCACTTGTCTGGCCAAGATGCATTTGTATGATTTATCTACAGATGTTTTTGCAGTACCATACACTTACTACCTAAATGGATGGTATTCTTTACTTTTGTCATGACAAAAACCACTCGACGCTATATACATTATGTTAAAGGTATTTATTTTAGAATGTGGGCATATTCTGTAAGAGCTTTTTCGGTTTCATCACAATGACAAACAGTTAAATCGCCCACTATCATCATGTTCTCTTTCTTCTCTTTTGCAAAAAGTTGGAAAACAGTGAATGTCCTAGGATTTCAAGGCATTTACCTTGGCAAAAATAAATCTGGAAAACACGATGCATCCATTCCTTAAAGTGAGAAAAAAAGATCAATTATTCACTCTTCTCCTGGTGCTTCTCCTTAAACTACTCAACCTGGAGTAGGACACTGTGGCGTTAACTTTTTTTTTTTTCTTTTTTCTGTAAAATGGAATTTCAAAAACCTTTTGGGATATAATTAAACTTTTCTACCTCAGATTGCATTCCTTATTTCTTGTTATTTAAATTAGAAACTTCAGTAAGCTGGACAAAACAGTTTCAGTCAAACATTTTTTTAGTATTTCTGCATTCTCTGATAAAATGTTATTTGGTGATGTTTTAGGATCACAGAGCTATTTTGAACTAGAGACAACATACCCCAGCTCACCCACCATGCTTTCCTCAAGGAGAAGAAAACAATCATCTGTTCATACTACTGCTGGGTCATTTACAGCATTGAGTGGATGTGTGAAATGAGGGAGGAAAGCTCAGTATGGGGTTAATTAGCTCTGTGGAGTTATGGGTGGGTCACTTTCTTAGGACCAAATCGTGCCGGAGGACCCACTGCATGTGTAGACCTATAAAATTAAGAGTCATGAACTCTTAGACTCTGGAACACAATTTGATTGCATTTGGAGACAAGAAAGGGGCCCTTTTGTGTAGTGACTACTTTGGGCTTCAATGATCAGAGACGAATGGACTTTCCTTGAAGTGTCTGGTGCAGGTCACTATCGGACCGTGAAAATGAGTCCATGGTTTGAGAAAACCCTGGCAAACACGGCAGTTTTTTTTGTTTTGTTTTGTTATAATTTACTTACGCTGGCTGTTTTTAAAATGACATCTTGCTCAGTTTCTTTGTAATGTGCCTTACTTGCTAGGTCTCCTCTTGGACACAAGGCAATTTCTCCCTGAATGTCTGAGTGAACCCTTTCTATTTTCATAATTGTATTTTACAGACTGTCACAGTTCCCTGCCCACTGAGGTCAGCTCTGCTGTGGTCTGGCCTGAAGGATTCCCACTAGGTTGTTTATAATCTAATCCTTTCGTGAAGTAAGACATTAAAGAACAACCAGAAAGCATCCTCAATTCCTAGATTATTAATAAGTGAATACAAGAACTCAGGTATTTATAAGGCAGGGTTTTTTAGCACAGAGACATTGTGGGAAAGATGACTTGAGCGTGATGATAACAAAGGGCCAGAAACCAGTGATGAAATTAGTGTAAACTATTTATGTTTTCTTATGTTTCTGCCTAACTTACTCTGACTTCATTAGGAACAATACTTCATTTAGTGCCTAGACAGAAAGTCACAAAATGTTTACAACCTTTGAGAGGTACAACCTTTGAGAGGCATACATAAATGTGTATACCTGTATTTGCATGCATCTGCGTTTGCATCATTAAACTATAATATGCATATATATACATATATATATGAAGTGTATATTATATGCATGCATATGTGTGCAGCTTTATTTGCAATTAAACTGTAAGCAAAATAGACTTCACTAGATGGGAAAGCAGGGGAACCCCCAAGAAGTGAAACTGGAAAATTTGAAGGGTCTGAAAAGAATCCACCACCACCAAACACCACATACTTCCTAACCTGGGAAAATCTACATTTGGATCTTGTGAGACAGTAAGTAAAATGCAAATTCCTCTAAGAAGTAGTAAGGAGATTAAGTGAATAAATTTTCCGATAACTGAGAGCAAGCTGTGGTTTAGGAGAATCACGTGCGGACTACATGTCCCCCAAAAGGCAGTCCCAGTCACATTTGTTTCTTCTTCTACCACCCAGTGATAGGGGTGTGGTTATGGAAATAAGAAGTGATGGAGGCAGGGAGACAGGTAATAAGATTTATGAATTTTAACAGCCCACATTATCCACTCATTGTGCCATATCCTTTCAAAATTCCAGTCGCTGGGTTACCTTGACACCTTTGCTGTCCAGTTCACTCCTGACATTTGAAACAGCATAAGCAATGGCTACATATACTAACCAATATTCTAGTTAAGTTGTCAAAATTAGCTTAATGCTGAGTTTCTTTTCTGTAGTGATACTGAACAAAATGTTGCTTTTGAGAAGTCTTAGACCTCTGTTGTCTCCACTCCTGCTCCTAATAATAACCAACCTCAAGAAATCATTAGTAAAGTCTTGAACAATATCCTATAATAAGTCTTCTATGAAGAAACTGTCAAAGTTTATGTTTTGATTCACATTCTTATGAAAATAATGTGTTGCAAAATAAAACTACATTTCTCTCTCAATCTTCTTTTTTTAAACTAGATCTTTCTAAGTTACACTGGGACTGAAATTTTTTTCTCCTAACAACAGTTGAATAACACTCAAAGGCCTTAGCAGCCAAAGTCCATCTTTAGAAATAGCTTTCTTCTATAATACACTGCCAATTTCTTATGTGTGTGTATTTTGACCTCACTGATGTCTCTGCTATGGGCTGCCTCTTGATTGGTACATGTTAGTGTTTTGCTTATAAGAGTTGGGCAATAGTTCAGAGATCCAGTCCAAACCTGAGCCATAGATAGAATGGGCTCATCTTCTATTTAAGAAATGTGGCAAACTCCTTTAAATGAATTTGGTTCAGACAAGGTCATTGGAACTATTTATCTAACCCTGTGGGCTGTATGTAATGGACACTGGCTGCTGAGCTCCAAGGCTGCGAGGTACCTAGACAAGAAAGCCAGTAACTTGCCACCTCTGGTAGAGCTTCTCCCTGAATCTATTATTAGATTTACATTCTTAACCATATGGGACCCATTTTGGCCATTTGCAAGGAACTTGTTCACTGGTTTTCCTGATGTCTTTGAAGATAACCCTGGGAATAATAATAGTGAGTCTTTTATTATTTTCTGTTCTTTTTTTCTAACTTTGTTAAGTTGGAGATTGAGTTTATATGCATATTCATATCAGGTTTATGAAATATTCAGTTAAATTTCTTAGACATGAAAGAATTAATTGTTAGAATGTTTTACTCTAGCTAATCATTATGTTAAAACTGTAGTAGATTCTAGTACTTTTTTCCTCAATTCTATTTATGTCATGTACACTTGGCAAATTGAATCAAAATATAAGCACTATATATGCTATTTTAAATTTAGTACTTTACAGATTTTCTGTATTGCCTAATCCTCTTCAAACCATGGAATGTATACTACTTAATTGTGTTGTGATTCTGTACAGTTTTAGGGTCAATATGTTATAGGATTCTGTAGTCATATAAAGCTAAACAAGATGAGAAAAGTCATTGAATTCCTTCTTCTGACTGGAGGCAGAACTGCATTTATTCTATCCAAAATAGATGAGGATCTTTCCTGTTTTTAAATAGCCTTAAAGATAGAAATTTTGTAACTGCTCTTAGCAATCTATTTGATTATTTACACTTGCCCATTTAGGATATTCATCCTTAAGCTTTAACTTAAATTCTTCGCTGGCCAGTGTAATACCTAGGACAAAAATGCCCATCATTATCGTCTTTCTACCGACTCTTCTCATGTTCAGAATTATAAAGCATACTTGACTCTTTCCTAGGCAGTATGATCCCAGCTTTTTAAAGCATTTACTTTTGTTTCTATAGTCCTTTATGTGCAAGAGTGGCAAAAAGAACTATTTTAAAAAGTACTATCATACATGATGCCACAGAGAAAGGTACTGCATATTTTAATTTTGCCGTGCTGATGTGGAAATAGCCACTGCTTTTTCATTATATGCTGATGGACAAAGCATTTGTGTTCATTTAACCTTGAGGTTGAAACTTGTTCCCAAAAAAAGTAACTGACTCATAGCCTTGGCTAGACCCAAGAATAAAGAGCATCAGTTTTCCTAATCTTAAAGCTCATCTTGCCCCCCCCACCTCCTAAAACACACTAAAATTAACTTTTTCTTGACCTCTCTCTGGTGCTATTTATTTACTGATTTAACAAGTTTTTTTCTATCATCTTTGTCTCCTAAAATAGATGGACAGCATTTATTCAGCAAACGTTGGAGTGTCATGCTGTGTTTAGGATACTGCGCTAGGCTTGGGAGATTCGTGTGTGAACTTTTAGCAAAGGCTCAGAGACAAAGATGTCCTAGGATTGTTTAAGGAGGAGTAAATAGCCTGTCACATGCGTAAGGAAATACTGTTGGGAAAAAGAAAGAAGAAAAATCTAGAGAGGTGGCTTCAGGCCAGAAAAACCTTGGATGTTCTTAAGCGAATAGATAGTGGTAACAAGGACAAAAGTGACATTTTCCAACCTTTATTCCAGTCTTTAAAACACATACTGTGTGTCTTTGTGGTTTAGTATCCAACAAACCATCAGGTACCAGCACCTGCCTAATTGATATCTTTTGATGGAAATTTTGTATCGTGATTTTTTTCCCTTTTTATTAAAAAAAAAAAACATTTTAGGGAACCATTTGAGTGAAGACAGCCTTCTGTTCACACTGCTCTGGATCTTTCTTTCTCCTGCTGTGCCCCTATTTATTCCAAAACCCTCTGTATACTGACATGTTACTTTCTGTGTTTACATACCGAGAATTCTTGGGATGAGTTTGTCCTGTAAAAGGCACCACCTTTTGCTACCAAATGGCACTAATGGTAGACCATGAGCTGCATTATGTCCTCATGTCTCTAACTGATTGGACCACATAATAACAATGCATCGCTTAAAACAGACCAATGAACTATAGCCGAAGATCTTAGTACACCAATTCATTGGAATCCGTAAAGTTACAACTTCACGATTTTGAGACAGAGAAGGAGAATGTGTCCAGGGTTAGATTGTAGCGAGTTCTTAATCCATGATGCCAAAGGATTGGGCATCTTAGAAGGTGTAAGAAATCATTCTAAATGTATTTAAACTTCAGTCCCTGACACTAGTTCCCACTCTGCTCTGCCACCTCTCTCTGCATTCTCTTTTTACTTCATTCTAATCTCTGAAACCCTCTATTTCTGAGACTCAAGAAAGCTTGGGAGGATTTAGATCAGGTGGGGTAGAGTGTCAAGTTTATTGCAGCAGTGCCTCAAGCTCAGAAGCGGTCCCGCTTGAGTTTTTGAATTCTTGCTATTTCATTCATCATTATTTCATCATCTAGATTTTTGAAGGCAGACTTCATTCAAAGCTGTTAGTATAGCATCTTAAGGAAAGTAACACATTGCTGTGATTGCCTTATTGTTCCCAATATGGGTCCCCCAAATGGATGGCCTTGAAGAGTAGATCCCAAGATATGATGATCATTTATGCCATTTATATTCTTCTTAGTACTGACCAAAAGCAATGAAAATACTTCAAATAACTTGTCTTGAGGAGGTACCAGAGTACATAGTGAGAGATTGTACATATTCTATGTGCACATCTGAATAACACTTACATCTGACTTTAACTTATAAACTTTTTGCCAGAAAGAAAATAGGAAACTAAAAACCTCCAAATTCAGGGTGCATGAAAATGTCATTAAATCTAGCATAAAATTTTTTGAATCTGTCAGATAAAGGAAATCATGTATCTAGAGTGAAGATGGAATATCAATTGACAGGAACTTACGAAGCTGGCACTTATTCTGTGAGACATATGAATCTAAAAATCCAATAGTGCCTCATCCTTTGAAAACACTGGAAGCCAGAAAGGTATTAGGAAAATCAATAAGGTAAAAATCTTCATCCTATTTGGAATGACTCCCACATAAGAATTAATTAACACAATCCTTCTAAAACATTAAAGGGATGTTAAAAATGTTATCTCTGCTCATAGAAAATCAAACATATAAACCCTCTAATTTCAAAAGAGAGTAGAAAGGAAAACCTTTGGAAAGATTAAAGGCATGTCTAACAGGTCATTTCTGTCCCATTGTCATACCATTTACCCTCTTCGGATAGAGGGATAAGTGATGAACTTCAGTTCATCTGAATTCCTCAGCTCTGTCATCAATGCTGTGACACATTCTAATTTTCTGATTCATTTGTGATGAATAAGCTCTCTCTTTTCTATTCACAATGCTAAAAGTAACCCATTTTTGTGAGTGAGGTATGATTACTTACTTTCCACTTCTGTTTTTACACTATTTATTTTCTTTTAGCAAAGTCTGTCTCACTCTTTATCAGCCAGTGTGAATTCCACGTGCATGAAGACCCTGGATACTGCCAGAGCCTAGACTTGGAGAGGAATGAGAGACTGACAACTCAGATTCCCTTTTTAACCCAGCCAGATATTTCAGCTGGCAAGTGGCTCAGGTTCTGCACCATAAAATGGGTATAATAATAACTTTCCCTTACCACTGTGAAATATTTAGAATGCGAATCAAGCCAAACCTGTCTCCTTCCAGAGGAGAAGTTAAACCAACCTACAAAATCCTGAATGAACCCAGATTTCATGGGGAAATATAAAGTGGGAAATACCTAAAGGTAGTATGATTTAGTGGTTAAAAATTGTAGATTTTTGAATAGGATAGGCTTATTTAGATCCCAGCAGCAATGTGATTTGAGATAGCTTTCCTAATTTCTTACATTTCCTTGTTGTTGCAAGTGAATTGGAAGCTATATTGCTTCCTGATCTAGCCAGGATTTTTTTTAAAAGAGGTATATTTTATTTTATTTATGCGTAGAAGAACTAGAGTATAGGACAGAGGTGCAAGGGGTGAAAGGATTCACCAGAGACAGCATGGGAAACAAAACAACCAAGCTACTGAAATATACTGATACAGGGAGCAGCAGGTGAGACTGGAGAGGTCTGCTACACCTGGTGGGTCAGCTCCTTGACCCGGATGGAGCTCAGGCCTTGTGATGGCACTGAGACTTTACCCCTATGCCACCAGGGAGGCCCCCTATACTCAGGATTTAATGACATACTGTTAATGCTGCTTTGCAGCATGGGGTCCTCATCTAAGTGATCCTCACATCAGAGTGAAGAACCCTAAAGTAGAAGGCCTGCAGGTTTCCTGGAGCAGGCAGGCAGGCCACAAAGGAGACTTCAGTGACTTCTCAGTTTTCACCCTCCAGTGACATTCACATTTTGCATTCCACTCTTCAATGTATTTGTTTGTTTCATTCAGCTGGAAGTTGCAAGAGGACAAGGTGTTATTTTTTCTATAACATCCAAGAAATAGTTACTGGATTTTTAACTATACGCACAAATAAGAGTTTAAATTACTGAGCCACAAAAACAGTTCACTCTCCATAATAATAGCCATGTCTTCATTATTTATGTTGCGACTTAGACTGCTTTACATCCTTGAGTATACCCATATTAAATTTGAGAAGCATTTACTTAGCAGGATTCCTGAAGCCACAGAAGCTACTCATTTCTATTATCATTTCTCTACTCTCCACTACCCTACCTCATTATTCCTAATGCTCTACACGTATTTTTTTTTTTAAGAGATTATAAAGACTAGTAAGATCAGAATCTGGAAGACCATGAATGAATGTCTCTAACCACACTCACCACGTAAGAGCTCTCTTTCCTATACATTTTGGCTTCCATTTATAACATTTTGTCAAAACTTCCTAAAGGCAATGAATAATAGGATAAAAAGAGTATTTTCTCTCCTCTTCCTGAACTGGGTCAAGGGTTTTTAACCTGAAATTCATGCATGACTTTCATGGAGTCTGGGAACTCCTTGATACTTGGTCTTCTTAAATGTTACTGGGGAAAGGACTTATAGGAATTTCCATACTCAAAATATAGGAAACCATTTGCTCTAGACATTATGTAAATTGAAATTAGAATTGACTAATCTTGGAGTTACAATTAATAATTCATTTAGTTCCTTGGAGATTAATGCAATATAATAATTTTCATTTGGAATCACGAAACTAAGATTAGACTTAACCACAAGTCACCCTTCTGCTCTGCCTCTTGCTTCCCCAATTTTGTTTGAATATTATTTGGGCTTTGTATTTATATATTCTTTGCTAGATATTTGTGATTGGAACCTAGCGTGCCTAATGTATATCTTTTCAATCTTAGCAAAACCGAAATGAAATTCTTCACATTTCAGAGATAAACAGTTCACATATATCAGGTGAATATCACTTAATGAGGAAAGATACATATCAATAAAATAACAATTTGAACTAAACAAAAATAAATCTATGTAGAGTTGTACATATTCTCATAATTGCACAGCAGATTCTAAGTCAAGAAGTAGGGGCCTTTGACATTTATTAATTTTGCAAGAACACTGGGATTAAATTTTTAAACTTAATATTAAATCTGAGGTAGATGTTATTGTTTTTCATTAATATATAAAGACAACAATTATGTCCAATAAAATTTTCAATTTAACTTGGCTTTCATTTGTCTTAGTCTGTGACATACACACTGTGATTTTTCTCTCCATCTTGGGTTCCTGTCATTGACAGTCTGTGTGTCATTGACATCCAGGAAAGAGAGTTTTTCATTCCAGACCTTGGATATATTAGTCAATCTGGGTACAAATTATATTAATCTTTTTTGATCACATCAAAAATTTAATTTTGTCTAACTTTTTTGAATGAATGCTCCTTAAATTTTAGAAAGGGAAGTTATGTTCTTAAATATAAGAGTACAAGTATACTAAATATAATTTATCTAGAGCATGGTATGTTATTGAGAGTTAGTGGATTTATGCTATGCAGTATAAAAAAGGTTAGTATTATACACTGAAAAATCCTACATCATATTTTTTCCTTTTCCTCAAAGGTTGGGAAAGCAAGTAAACTCAATAAAAGCTTGTAGAAACGGCTTGGGAAGGAAGCAAGAGAAAGAAAGTAAAGGGAATTTATAAGATGTTGTGGTACAGTGTTCTAGATTTGTGGAAGAGACTGGAGTAAAATTTAATGCTTTAAAATCTTTGAAGACTAATTAGTCTTCAGTATATTTATTTATACATATAAATTTATGTACATTTTATGTTGACATATATTTTCAGTAAATCATGCATAATTTAATTATGTTGTTTAAAATTTTTGTTAAACTCATCAATTTGGGGAGGCAATTTGGAAACATTGGAGACCCCCAAAATCTCATGTTAGCATTCATTATGATGCAGGCAGCAGATTTTCATCTTAAGTGTTCTTAGTCAAGGAGGGCAGCATCAGCTTTCACACTTGAATGTTCGTGGACAGAGTTCCACCTTAGCAGTAAAGGGGAAATTATGTCTTTGGAGGATCTTTTATGATGGTGCATTTGTCCAGGAAATTTTCCGAGAAGTGAAATCTCTTTGATTGCCAGATTTTGCTTTTGCCTTGTTCAGTGCTAAGATGTTTAATCAGATCTTTCTACTTGATATCTTTAATACAGTTTGTTTTGCATTCTGGAGGCCTTATGTGAAGTGTTTAAAATCATGGTGTCACAGAGACAAGAATTCAATCAGCATATATTAAGTCCTTGATATATTTAAGTGGGGTGGGGGGGCGATGCTTTGTTTTCTAAGCATCCTTGTTTGGTTTATTAATTTCTTGTGCATCTTCTGTTATTTCAATGTATCCTTTTATGAGAGAAGTTATCAAAACAGTGGTGGCAGACCAACCCTATAATAGCTTTTTGGCTTGTGAATTGAATATGGCAAAGGAGAATTGTTAGGATTGAAACATAGAATGAGAAACTGTTAAAATCAACTCCCCCAGACCTGAAATTTCATTGCTGAAAATGTGTTTGGGTAGAGGGAGAACAGATGCTTTAGTTTAAAATCACTTTGTCAGAGAGGACATTCCTAGGCTGGCAAGAAGGGGGTAGACAAGGCAGCATCCAGTCTGCAGTCGGCACCAGACCAAGCCAAGGCAGCATCAAGCCAAGTCCTCAGCTAAGGGTTGATGACACATAGGGGTGTTGAAGTTGTCCAGAGCATTTTCTGGTCACTAAACACACTAAATTTACCATCTAAACAGCCTCAGTTTATCAAAGTTTGACTCATCTTCATCAGAATTAGCTAATGTTTGTCATATACAACACAGTAAAGCTTTTCCCTATTTTAGTCAATACTGCCTAATATTTGTGTAATTCTAGAAGTCGTCTACCCATAATATAACCACCAGTCAAAAGTGGTTTTTTTGAGCCCTTGAAAGGTGATGAGTGAATGAAAAGCTGTGTGGTGGTCCCTCAAAACACTAAAAATTAATCTATCGTATGATCCAAGGATTCTCTGCTAGGAAAATACCCAAAGAGCACACACCAAAAAAGCCTAATTCAAAGGGAAACCTGTACTCCTATGTTTATTGCAACACTATTTACAATAGCTAAGGTATGGAAACAATGTCCCAAAACAAGTGAGTGGACCAAAAGAGGTGTTTATCTACAGGATGGAGTACTACTCATCAGTCAGAAAAGATAAATTCATGTCATTTGCAGAAACATGGATGGAACTGGAAGGGATCTTGCTAAGCAAATTAAGTCAGAATGAAAGAGATAAATATCAGGTGGTTTTACTTATATGTGGACTACAGAAAAACAAACAGAGGGTCAGGATAAAGACCAAACTTGAAAGTTGACCATATACTGGAGGCATACACTAGAAGAGGAGGAAGGAGGGGATCAAAACGGGAGAGGGAAGAGCACAAGAGACTCTGATGATGAATCACTGTTGCTAAGGTGGTAGGAGTACTACAGGTACTACACCGAAGGGGAGAAATCAAATACTGTTCAAAAATTAATAGCGACGATGTAAGAGGATAAATAAATAAATGCAGTAAGTGAAAAAAAGAAATGGGAGAGGTGAGACTGAGAAACTATTGTTTAAATTTTATTAATTTTAATTAATTTAAATGTGAATTGCTAAGTGTGGTTCCTGACTATGCAGTGACTAGCCCAGCTCTGGGTAATACTCATAGGATTCCCATCAGAATGAAATTGACAGGGCTTGGCACTTCTTGCAGTAGGAAATACTGTGTTATTCATAGAGTGAGGGTCGCATCTTTGGGAAATACTTCTGAGCCTGGATCTCTTCTATCTACAGCTACAAATAACAAAATAATCCCATCTACAGTAGATTTGCTTTTCTGCTCCCCACAGTACATTGAATAAATTTTAATTCCTTGTTTTTTCTTTGATTTTCAGTTCCTTAACCATCAATCTGTGACCTGTCCCTTCACATTATGTAAGTAAAAGTGGTTTCTTTTATCTTTCAGGAAAGTGTCAGATTTGAGAAATTTTGGTCTTTATTGCCTAGTTTTCTGATTGACTTCGTTGTGGGTTTTGGCATGTGTTCAGTATGTATTTGTGTGTGTGTGTTTGGAGCCATGCTGTTGGCGGTGATAGTAGTTGTTATCCAAGAGAGGACTGAAAAGACCAGTGGCCTTATCCACTGGACTTATATAAAGACTGTGTTTTACTCAGCTGCAGCTGCTGTTTGCAATCCCCCCCCCCCAACCACCACCACCACCACCACCGTTTAAACTACAGCTAACATTCTTCAGCCAGTCACGGCAACAGGGCAACAGTTGGGCTTTGGCTCCACAGTCAGTCAGTGGGCAACTATTTATTCTTCAGTAACATGCTCTTTCCTACATCCACTAGTTTTAAATTTTAACTTCTAGAGCAGTTTTCATTTATTGACAAAATTTATAATATCCTCTTACTTACATGTAGAAAACTTCAACTATTTAGGCTAAGTTGTGTGTAAAATTGTTAAGTCCAGCAAAAAGGAGAGAAATACAGGATTACATGTGCCAGGAACCCAAATAATCAGTCACTACATTAGACAAGACCCAAGAGATGCTACAGGTCCTGTCATGTGATGAGTAGCCAGCTTCCTTCTAGTTGTTTCTCACTCTGGTAAGCATTGTCTTATTCACAACATCCTATCTTGCTTCATTGACTCCATCTCACTCCAGGTATTTCTTGTGTAATCATTTACACAGAAAGAGAGTTCCCATGGCTCTTAGGTTTGTGTGTGGCTTCTACTGACATTCCTAGAAACTAGTTGCAAGATATTTTGGGGAGCAGAATTCTCCTAAGGATGCTAAGTCTAAAGCCTAAGTGACAGTTATTTGACAGAAAAAAGAGATTGATTAAACTCCCCGAAGACTGTTCTGTGTGGAATGCATTTATACAGCAGGGGTGGGTCCTCTCTGCCCCTGACAAGTCTTATGATTCTTCATTCCCGCTGTTGATAGAGTGGGTCTGTCAAGGCTTTTAGGTTGTCGATGTGCAAGCTTATGGTTACCACTCTGCAGTTCCTCATCCCCACCTCAGATACCTAGCATTGCATATTTCTAGTCCCCTGACTGGCAAATCATTTTTGTTACAGTTCTTTTGTGTAACAACAGTTCACATAATAGCTCTGTGTTAGACAAGGCATTAATCCTCACATCACCAGGGATGAGTCAGCGCAGTGCACTCCTGCCCGCACGGCTCAGCTATTATGACGTCAGCACTGTAGGGCGAGCCTCAGACACAGCAGCACAAGGGACTGCAAACCTGTGTCACAGATTAGAAATCAAGGAGCAGACCTCTGAGATAAAAAATGTAATTGAAAGGCTGTCCCTGACTCATAGGAAAATGTGAAACTGATTCTGTGCTTACAGAACTAGCAGTTGAACCACTTCTAGAGGTCTAGTTTTTAACCAGAGAGATGACTGGTAATGTTGATAGTCCATTCAGGTGCCCACTGTCCTTATCCCATGCCTGGGCCAGCATGCATGCTTGCTTGGATTGTCAGAAATCCCGAGGCTGCCTTTATTTCAAGGGTGACAGGGCCTGTAACACTCTTGCTGTCCTCAAATGCCCCACAGTCACAGCTGATGGCTCTGGGGTGGTGCCCCAGATGCCCATCAAAAGGAAAAGAAAAGTTCCCTGGGAACATATCAAAACAGTATCTCCCTGCTGCTTTTAACTCCTGTTGCCTCTTTAGTGGTCTCTTCCAGACAGGTGTGGAGTCTGCCTGTTTGACTTTCTCTCCTTAGCACTGCATTTAATCCAAAGTCCCAGTCTGGATTGACACAGATTTCAACAGGACCAAATAGTTTCCAGATGTTCCCCCAAGAGTTTTCCATCCCATTACTCTTTAGCAGAAACAATGAGGAATCCGCCATAACCTGCAATGCTGCCTTGAAGCGGGTAGCACAGACTTTCCCTATTTGGAAAACCAGGTTCTTATAAATTAAACCTTTCTGAATCAGATTCAGATTCAGTTTCAGGACTTTACCTTTCAATATTGAAAACTACATTTTGAAGTGACTAAAAATTCATTTCTTCATGGCATCCTCTTTAAAAGCCATTCCTCTCTCAAACAATCTTACTTATACCTTATGCGCCCCCACCAATCACCAGCCCCTGTGATTAACTATCACTGCTGGGATGTTCTGCCTCCATTAGATTGCTAATCGGTCCGTACCATGTTTATATAAGCTAATACTACTGTCTGACTTAGTTTTGATTAATTCTCATGCACAGCCCTTGATTCCGTTTTCAGTCAACAAACATTTAAGGAAAGTTAGTCACTGCTTGGTTCTGGGAACTCCAAGATAAATAAAAAATGCTGTCTTTTGTTAAGAGTCTCAGAGTCTGGCAAGGGAGATAAATAAGTAAACAAAGGCTACGCCATGTGATAGGCACCAGAATGGAGGCATATACAAGGTGTAGTGAGAGGCTGAGAAAGTAGTGCCCACCTGCATGTGGAGAAGTGCCCAAGCTGAATCTTAAAAGTGGAAAGAATGAATGGCAGTTTACCAGGTGGATGTAAGTGTGAGGAAATAAAAAGGGATCTTGGGGGGGGGGTGCGGGGAGGGCCGGTGCTACACTTACAAAGTTAGGAGGTGAGGAGCAGCAGCTGTGAAAGGGGAGCATGAGCAATGAGGCTGGCAGATACTGAAGGCCTTATAAGCCCCACAGAGGAGTTTCAACTTGATGCTACTGGGTTAAGAAGCTTTGAAATTCTTGAACAGATTTATGTTTTAAAGAGAGAGCATTCTGGTAAGAGTGGAGATGACTGGCTGAGAAAGGGAGACCAGAACAAAAGCGAACACCAGGAGCCTGAACTGTGCCATGGGAAGGGGCAGGGAGGGGAGGTAATTTGGTGGTGTTGTTATAGACACTGACATTTGCATAGTGCCAGCATACCCGGACTCAGTGCCTAATCCTTGCCTTCTAGAAGAAAGGCCAGATTCTGTCTTTATAGGAGCTTTACCAGAGACCTCAACTTAATCTGTTCTGACCTCAACTCCAGCTGCTGCCCACTCATCTCTTGACATGTGTGTCTCCTTTACCCAAAATGAACTTGGGGGAGGGGTAGGCAGCTTCGAGGAAGACAATCCCAGTGTCTTGCTTTTCTCTTCTTTCACCTGACAATGAAAGAGTTTTTAATAATGCCCCCCCACCCCCACCCCGAAGTCACTGTCCCAGTTTCCTATCATTTTCCCATTGCAGCCTTTTTGTAAGCAATTCCAAGTCTTTGAGCTGAATTGCGACTTATGTTCAGCCGGGTGTTGAAACAATTCAGTACATTCATTCCTTCTTTCTGAATTAGAGTTCACCATAAGTGTGCTTTTCTCTTGTTCACTTTGGGCTGCCAGGACAATTTAAAGAAAATTTTCAACAGCTTATGTTTCATGTACCATGTTCTCTTTTGCAAATGGGAGTATATGCGTGGGTGTGTTTAAGTCTTCTCTATATTGCTTTCTGGAGAAACGTTTGAGAAGATGAACAAGACAAGAGTAGGGACCTATTGAAAACCCAGGTCCCCCTAGTGACCTGAGTATAGAACGTAGGCTGGCGATCAGATGGTCAATTATGTGTTTGTCAAAACACAGTGGGCTGCATTCCAGAATGCCAGCTTTGGAGGCCCAGCTTCTGCCAACCAAATGTCATCTGGGAACATGCAACACTGGGCACTGTGAAGGAGTTTGAAATAGACCATGCCACAGCCAACCTACTGCCAGTCTTATAGCACCAATATGGCATGCACAGCCGGGCCCCATGTTTCAGAGCTCAGGAATTCACTGTACTAAATTCAAGAGGTCAGATGGGTTCATGTTTTCAAAGCCTATGTTCTCTGCTTTGAACATTGTGACTTGCTCCTCAGCAATTTCCAAGGGATTTTTCCAGTCACATCTCTGTGGAAACCACTCTTTTTGTGATGGTTATGAGAGCCTTGTTAATGTCCCAGAGGAGAGGAAAAAATAAACTTGCTCTGACAATGACTGTGACTCCAACAGAGGGATTCCAAGTCTTAGGAAATTGCATTAAAGGTGCATAGCTTTTAAAATATCAGGAACCACCTTGGCAACTTATAAAAAGCAGAAGGGCTTTGCCTATTTTATAAAGTAATTTGCATATACCTGCATAAATAATGTCCCCACCTGTACTTTTATGCATTTAGGTTGAATAAATTAAATTTCGTGATCTTTAAAATATTCACTGTCTTTCATCACTCAGATACCATTTTCAGGACCCTTCCTCATTTCCCCCCCACCCCCCACCCCTCATGATAATAGTGTTTTGGGGTTTTTTTCCCCCAAACTTTTGACTGATTCAGAGACTCAAAACCAGTCTTAGGACCAACTCTGCCACAGCCAGGAACATTACCTTCCCTGCTTGCATTTCTCTTAGCCTTTCTTTTTACCTATCAGACCATGTGTACCATATGCTTTTTATAAAGGAAAATGGAGAATGTATTACTAAGATGAAAACATAATAAAAGATAAGATGAAGTTCTGCCACCTCTATGTCTATCTAGACATGCACTGATGCCCACCCCGAGAGCACACTCCTATTAGCTTTTTCTTTCTTTGGTCACTATCAAAACCCTTTCAAATCAAAACTCTTTCCAGTCACTAAACATATCGACTGTATCTCTATCTTTAAAGCAAAGTCTGGTCAGTAGGCCAGTCTCAAGCATAATCATCCTATAAGATATTATTAATGATTTAATATAAAAAGAAACATGTTAAGTAGGGGAGATAAAACATAAATTTAGAACACTGTCCCTGATTGCTCTTAAGGAACTTAAAATTGAGTAAGGAAGAAAAAGAAGTTATACTGTTGAATATTTCACATACATATAAGACAGTAAGTGACAATTCTAAAAGGGATTGTCCAGTAAGTACTATAGGATTTCACTCATGGAAAAGAGCCTTGAGAGCTAAAATTCTTTTATTCAAAAATATAATTTAGTTGGGCCTTGAAAAATGACTAGAGTGTAAAAAAGGTAAAGTGTAACTGAACAATATTCCAAGCAAAAACATAAACCTAAGTGATAGAAACCTAAGTGTTTGTCCCCACTCACAATCTAAAACCAACGAAAAATAAGACACCCCCAAAAAAGGCTGAAAGCTGGGTAACCAAAATATTTCATAAAGGTTGCTATAAAAATAAAAGGTAAAATAGGTTTGCTCCCTGCCTTCCCTTCAGCATAAGCCTTGAAAGTTTTCTTTAAAAAAAAAGGGGGGGGGGCTCTCCCTGGTGGCGCAGCCGGTTAAAGCACAGCACTAAGAAGCAAAAGCCACTTCCGCATGAGTTCGAGCCCCACCCTGGAGGTGACCCACATGGTGCAGCAGACCTCTCCTGACCCACCTGCTGCTCCCCTCAGCAGTGTACTTTATCAGTCGGCCTGTTCTGCTCCCCACTCTATCTCTGGTGAATCCTCTTACCACCCCTGCATCTCTGGCCTGTACCCAAGTTCTGTATGCATAAATAAATAAATCTTTTTTTAAAAAGAGACAGAGTGGGGACCAAACAGGTGGATATACTGAAATACAACACAAGTGAGGCAAGAGAGGTCTGCAGAGCCATGTGGGTCAGCTCCCTGGCTGGGGATTGAACTCAGGCAGCAGTTGTGCTAGCAGAGCTGAGCTGTAACCCCTAAGCCAGCAGTCAGGTCCAAAACCTTGCAAGTTTTATAAACCTGTCCTTGAAATAGTCCTCCCAGGGGATATGTGAATCTTCATAGGAACACTTTTCCAGATCACTAATTCCTGCTATCCTAAGTAAGAAAGGCAAGAAAAGGAGGTTAAATTCCTGTGCTTACAAACTTTGATAAGATCAGGTCCTCTCACTGAGAAACAAGAACCAAGAGATGATACCCCACCATGAGAACGTTTTAAGGAATGAGGGAACAGGTAGGCTTTAGAAAACTTCCTTTTGGAAACCAAGAGTGGAGAAGAGGCATTGTTTACTCTCAGCTTCAGAGGCTAGACAATAAGACAAAGAATTACTGAGTGAGAAGAAAGTAAGAACCCATGCCAACAGGCCAAACGAGGCTCTCTTATAGAAGGACATACCTAGGGCTATACCCAATAATTGTAGATTCATTGGAGTTCTAAAGTGAGGGTCTCTCCTTAGATTCTCAAAGTTACCAGAATCAGAACCCCAGGGAAGGGGCAGAAAATGAAGATAATTTTCTAAAACCTAGTTTGGAAAAAAAAAATTTTTAATCATCTCTTGTTAAACTAAAAAGAAGAAGAAATAAATTATTGAGTGCTTGCCTTGCTTTAGGCACTAGACAAAATACTTTTAATGGCAATCTGATTTGATCTTTAAAACTACTCTTATTAAGTAGATGCTATTATAGTCCTGATTTTGAAGATTAAAAAAAATGAAGTAACTTTTCCAAGAATACCAAGTAATAGAGATAGAACTTGAATGCAAGACTATCTGTGTTAAATGTCTTAGCCAAATTTCATTAACCACAAAATGAATGTCTACTAAATGCTGAATATATGAATGGTGAGCACAACAAATACAGCCTCTGCTAAGTAGGGGACAATTTGGGGGCTAAAAGATAGATATTAATCAAATGGTCACACAAAAGAACTTATAATTATAAATTGTGCTTACTGCTGAGAAATAAAATTGGCAGGTGCTCTCATAGCAAATGTAAGAGAGGGATCTAAATGAGCCTGCAAGTTGAAGAGAAGCTTCCCCAAGGAAGTAACCTTTAGGTTAACATTTGAAAAACACAAGCAAGTGAGATTAGGTAGTGGAAGAGTTTCCAAGTAGAGGGAACAGCCTTGTTGAACCCTGACAATATAGTGGCTAAAGAGAATGAGGTGAAAAACAGCCTAGATTGAGGCTGAAGTGTTATAGAGGGCCTGAGGCGGGATCTTTTATATTTATCCTCAAGGCAATGAGAAAGCAAACTTAAGGAATGTGGCAGAATCAATTTTGTGTTCTAAAAAGCTGGTACTATTCATATATTTGCCCTAGAGAGATGGAAATACATCCACACAAAAACCTGTACACTAATATTCATAGCAACCATATCTGTAATAGCCCCAAACTGAAAACAACTCGTTACTTTCTCTTTTTTATTTTATATTTATTTTTTTATTTTGTTTACATCATTCTTCATTTTGTGCACTTTTTCTTCTCAGTTGTAATCCCCGAGGGCTTCCCACCACCAGTTCACCCATGTGCCATCACCACAGTCTGGTGAACTCTTCCCACCGTAGTTCTGATCCCATTCTCCCAAGTAGTTACTTTCAATGTGTAAATGATACACTGTGGTACATAGATACTATGGAATACTTCTCAGCACTAAAAAACAATGATAATAACAACTTGCATTAGTCACAAGTATATTACACTAAGCTGAAAAAAAGCCAATCTCAAGATTATATGCTTTATGATTCCACTTATGTCCCATTCTTGAGATTACAGAATTATAAAGATGGAGAACAGGTGAGTGATTGACAGAGAAGAAAGTGTGGGGAAGAGATAACTATGGCTTCCAAAAGGTAGCAGCTTATCCCTTTATGAAGGAACCATTCATGTGACAATATTGTATAGTACTAAAACACACAGCCATTGAACAACACTGGGTAAAGGGTACACGATCAGCTCTTTCTATATTATCTCTTACAACTGCTTGTTAGGCTACAATGATCTTGAAATTAAACATAAAGTAAAAGAAAAAGATCAAACTAGCTTCATTGTCTTGAATGGCTTGGAAGAGCATTGTAGTAGAGGAAGAGGCCATTGTAGTAGACTAGATGTGAGATAGTCTAGATCATGGCAGTGAAAATGGAGGAAAAAATTAAAGAGCTGAAAGGGAATTCTGCCATCATCTTTCTGAAACATGATCATTTAGGAACAACTAGATCATCTGTTTGAAGTGTAGGATTGGTGCTGTAAATCTACAAATTTAAGACCTGGCACCTAACAACACAGAAAGGTTATGTATTCAAGAGGGGAGGAGAAAGAAAAAATAGGCAGATAAGAAAGAAGCGAAAGAAAGCTAATTAGCTACAGAAGACCTTATGTAGCCTCTCACCCTTATTATTCAAGGGAACTACCACTTGAAATAAGTATGTGAGACTCCATTCCTAATCTTGACCTACACATCAGTCTCCAAAAACATCTTCAAGCCTAGACCATAGTATACTAAAGATTAAAATACAGCTTCTGGCAACATAAGATATGAAGTAGACCAGAAGAATAGAAGTAAGATTCCTTCTTCAGATTTAATCGAAGCATTATAAAATGGTGAGTGAGAGGTGGTGGCAATAATGACTTTCCTGTATTTGAACACATTCCATTCTGCTAGACTCCCTTTAGGAAATGACATTAAGGCCACTTGACTCAAAACTAAATTGCAGGCGCATCTGGGGTAAAATTCAACAGCTGTTGAGCAAAGCAGCTGTATTTTTTTTAATTTACTTCTTTCATGATTCTATAATTCACATTTATTGTAAAATATTAAGAAAGTATAGAGTAAGGAGAAAACATCCATAATCCTATTGCACAGAAACAACTATTATTAACAGTTTTTAGGTCACCTTCCAGTCTCTTCTCTGGATTTTAACATAACAGCACACAAAGGTATAGGGCTGTCTCCTATTTTTAACAAAATATTATATAATACATTCTTCTCAGTGTAGTTACAAATGTTCTATAAATCTCACTGGAAATTTACTCAGTTTCCATGCACTGTAAATTTATATTCCATCTACTATAAATTTAAATATTTGGGTTATTTTCAGTATTTGAGCTTAACTCCTTTAAGTTAAAGATTGAAAGTGTCACCCACAATTGTCATATTTGGAGGAAACTTCACTCAACATTAAAATCAGCATTTTTCCATGTCAATAAATATAAATCTGTATTTCCTTTTGATAGCTATATTATACTCCAGTGTATGCATTATTTATTGAATCAATCATGTACTAGTGAATATTTAAAAGATTTATAATTTCTTTCTAACTAAACAATGCACAATAACTATATATAAATGTGCATTTATTAAAAATATACTTGCCTCATAGTAACTCCCTATTTAGGATAATTTTCTAATATTGGAACTGTCTATCTTTCTAATATTGGAACTTATCTATCGCTAAGCAGTACTGCAGGAAAGTTGTACCAATTTATACTTCCACCCATAAAGAAACTGCCCTTTTCTCTGCATCTTCACTACTGCTATAATTGTCTATTTTTACAATTTTCCCCTATAGTGAATGTTTTTGTATTGAGCTATGAGATGCTTTTTCCAGCATCTCATGTGTACTTTAAATATATATGTATATTGAATTCTGCTACATTAAAAATCTGCTATATATATATATATGTATGTATGTATGTATATATATATATGTTGAATTTTGCTACATTAAAAATCTGCTGTGGTAAAATATATTTTTTTTAAAAACTGGGGAAAATATTTGTGACATATCCCTAATATTTTGTGATTATAAATCAATAATGAAAAGGTGAATAACACCATAAAAATTCAGAAAGAGCAATAGCAGTCTAATGTTTATTTAGTTGTTCAGTCTCATTCTCTACAGCCTAGGCAGGGAAGTCCTACAAGGTCACCTCAAGCACTGTTCCATCTCTCTGATCATAGCACCCCCATCCTCACTACCTCCTGGGGAATGCTGTGCAGAGCAAAGCATCAGTCAGGAAGCTGCAGGGGTTCTGGGTCAGGGGTGATGAGTACTTTCCCCAGTTACATTTATTTATGTTTCTTTGGCATCACCCCCCAGCCTCCCCAGGGAGGCAAGCTAATTGTTCACTTATATGAATGTAAAAATCATCATCTGAGCGCTGCCATCAGACTCCAGAATCCATAAAATACTGGGGAGGGAAAACTACACATTGGCAACACTGCCTGATCCGTGTCTCCAGGGCAGAATTGACACTATTCTTCTACCAGATGTAGATAGAGATTTTTGGATGTTCTCATAAATAAAGTGCTAGAGGCCATGTCATCAATGTCCTCCACCTTTCCCTCACTCTCCGACTCCCATGTGTATTACTACATACTTAATGAAATGGAATATTTTGCAGCAACTTCAGTGTAAAGTGAAAGACGCTAGAGAGGCAGAAATGCCACAGTGACAGCGTCAGTCCCTGCCTCCAAAGTACAAACTGTGACAAGGCGTCTTCTCTGTATTTTGAGGTAGGGAGTGTCTGGATTCTGAGAGTGAGTTTCCCAAGCCTTTCGGAGGGGCAGGAGTTCTTTTGCAAAGCTGTCCCAGGTGTAATGGGAGCATTCTTTTAGCACAAGATCATTTGCAGATGATAAGGAATCACAGGTGCTCTGGGCATTCTTTCTCTTCTGCAGAAACCTGTCTTCATGAAGGTTACGTATGCCTTAAGTCTTTAGTGTCCAAAAGAGAGCAGAGGAGAGGCAGAACCTGTTAAAGATGGTATGGAAGTTTCTTCAGGCCGACCACAAGCTGAGGAGGCTGACAGCAACCAGACATAATAAAGACCATGTTCTCTATCTGAGTAGCAAAAGCCCCCAGGAAGTGTGAGGATGTGATTAGGCCTCAGTGCTGCTTGAGGCTGTCGGAAGCCATGCAAGGTGCCCAAAGCTCAGAGGACAGAATGTCTGGCTTTCTTAAGTACGTTCTTAGAGAACATCACATATTATATACCAACCTCTGGAACATAGCTTATACTTGGAGTCCAAATGGGGACACAGTAGTGATCATTTATGTTGAGTGTTAGTGACTATAAATGTTACTCATGTTCTTTCTCATCTTGATTTTCTCTTCTCCAGACATGGTTTCAAAGTTGGAGAGGGGTGTTTTTTTTATATGATAACTAAAGATGATAGATGTGATATTTCTCTAAATAGATATATAGATATTATATACATGATCTCCCTATGAGATCTATGAGGGCAAAGATACTGTGAGGGCACTAACAGAAGTATCTTGGTCAAGAACTCTTTGTAATGATATCATTAAGATTTTTCATCCTTTCATTAATCTTTTTTTTTATGTATGCTTTCTCTTGTCTCCTTGTTATTCCTCATTCCTCCAAATGCTGAAGACTAATCAGTTCGTTTAGAATGGGCTACCTTACATTTCACACTGTGGTGGGATGAAATGGATTCCACCCTTAGTTCCTCCCTGTAAATTCCTATACATTTTAGTACTTAATCATGTCTAATTTTAAGTTAACCATATATTTTGGGTGAGAGAATCACGTGATTGAATACATATGAAAGGACCCCTAAAAGTTAGTCCAGGCTATATAAGAAAAATGTTAAGGGACTCCCTGGTGGTGCAAGGGTTAAGTCTCAGCACTATGAAATTATCAGCAGCCACTGCAATACAAATTTGATCCCTGGCAGAAAGCTGACCCAAATGCAAGCAGATCTCTCCTGTCTCACCTACTGCTACCTTCAGCAGTGTATTTTAGGACATCTGCATGTTCTGCTCCCCACTCTATCTCTGCCCTGCACCTCTGGCCTGTACCCCAACTCTTACATGTATAAATAAATAAAATAAATCTTTTTTTAAAAGAAAAATGGGCCCCTCCCTGGTGGCTCAGCAGACTAAAGCACAGCACTAAGAAGCTAAAGTCACTTCCGCATGTGTTCGATCCCCGCCCTGGAGGTGACGCACATGGTACCACAGGCCTCTCCTGACCCACCCGCTGCTCCCCTCAACAGTGTACTTAATCAGTTGGCCTGTTCTGCTCCCCTCTCTGTCTCTGGTGAATCCTCTCACTGCCCCTGCACCTCTGGCCTGTACCCCAGTTCTGTATGCACAAATAAATAAATCTTTAAAAAAAATGAAAAAGAAAAATGATTAGAAGTCTCCAGTTAGAATTAATTTCTGGGATTTGTTCCCTGCTTTGTTCCATCACTACCATGCTTGATGCCCACTATATAAGTCTGCACCAATGGATCCCACATGTTACCAGTTTTGTAACAATACTTTTCAGTAAAGATTAAGAGAAATTTTGTTACTGTTTAGATTTCCCCAGATGCAGGGAATCTGTCCACAATCTACCCATTTATTTATAAGGAGCCAGTTTTTTCATCATCTTATTACCACCAATCATTAACATCACTCACCTAGAACAGGGACAGAGATTGGCCACCTCCCAGTAGAAGTGTGCTCACCACTCTACCCCAATCTCTGGTGTGCCTAGAAAAAAAGAGTTTCGGAAAAGTATGCTAACATTCAGAAACCTACTTTAGAGATGTGAATCTTGGTGTGGGAATTAAAAATAAAAAACCTTACCTGCCGGCCCTCCCTGGTGGCGCAGCGGGTTAAAGCACAGCACTGAGAATCTAAAGCCGTTTCCACATGAGTTCGATCCCCGCGTGCCCCGGAGGTGACCACATGGTGGGGCAGACCTCTCCTGACCCGCCCGCTGCTCCCCTCAGCAGTGTACTTTGTCGATCTGCCTGTTCTGTTCCCCACTCTGTCTCTGGTGAAGCCTCTCAGCGCCCCTGAGCCTCTGGCCTGTACCCCAGTTCTGTATGCACAAATAAATAAATCTTTAAAAAAATAAAATAAAAACCTTACCTGCCACTATTACTCAGAATTTTCCCCTTTCTCCAAGCAAGAGTCAACACACAGTGAAGACTTTGAGTCACTTTTGTATTATATTCTGGCTCATTCTTTTTTGAAAAGTGGGGATTGCACTTAAAGTCCAGGTAAATATGCTTACCTAATAAGAAATGAATGTATAATTTTTGACTACTGTGATAAAAAAATCTCGTAACTCCAACCTCCAAGAATTCATCTCCACTGTAGAAATGACAAGAGTTGGAGACCTTTACAGAGGAACAGGAGTGGTGTGAGTTGCCCCGCAAATGGATGCAGACTTTGAAACAGGAGGGGATGCACCAGGAAGTCAGTAGAAGAGCTAGGAGTTGTGGGTACAGGAACAGCATAGCCACACGAAACTGAACTACACTTTAGTTAAAGTGGAATCAAAATTACGAACTTTATTCATCCATTTCTAGGATTGTGCTGGGTTTTAATTTTCCTCTTACCTCTTAACAAAATTCTTTTTATAACTATAACTTTATCTAGGAAGAAAGATTGCCCCACACCAGAGTCAGATTATTTCTTGGGCACTGTAAGCCTCTTGGCAGCCACACTTACTTGAGCACTGGTCCAAGGACCCAGGCAAAATAGACTGCTGAACCCAGAGAGACTGAGGCAGGGCCTGCTGTGGCAATGCACCTTTACCATCTTCCCAGAGGACCCAAAGTCAGTCATTTATTTCCTTTTTAACAATAGGCATTGAAAAACTTAAAGATCAAAGTTCCTTTTAAGACTTAAGCTATTGATGTCATTATAGAGATGATTTCTAGGTCAGTGACAGCTACCTTTGTCTGCGGCACAAGACCTCAAAGCTGTCCCATACCGAAACACATGCACACGTACACCCACACGCAGCAGTCTGTGATATGGGCTTCTCTCCTGCCTATTAGCTGCATTCCAAATTTACTTTTAATGGGGTGGCTCTGCATTCCAACACAGGTATTTCTGCACCTCTCCTAGCTCCCACAGCATTTGCTGGGTGCACACTTAATATGTTTTAGGTTTACTGCCTAAAGATGGAATCAGGGACATCTACCTGCGCATGACAGTGCTTTGGCTCTTGCAGTTGCAGAACTTAATGTATGTATCAGTAATGAAAATCTTAATTAAGAAAGCTGCATCATTGTCCATGAACACTCATTTCTCTCCCCCTGCAAAGCCCTTTGTGTACTGCAGCACATACCTGGTCCAGACAGACAGAGCCCTGGAAGAGCTTGTCTGGCAGATCTTCTCTTGATTATTAACAGCTAGCGAATAACAAAGTCTCGCTCTCCTTTTGTCTTGAAGCTGAGGCTTGGAACAGCAGAGCACACAATGTACTGGAGGGTTTGTTTGTGTTTTTTTTAAACTTGCTTTTATTACGTTGGTGGGTTTAAAAATCCGACAGTGTTGATCAAAACTAATTTAGGTAACTTAGAGTTGCCAAAACACTAGCAGATGCATATTTACACATATACTCTCAGAGAAATGTAATTTTCCATATAGAAACAATGCACAAACAGAAAAGGGGCAATTGGAAGCTTTCTCCCCATGTTTCTGGCTCCCTTGGCCTCCAGTGCCTAACACCTGCCCTACGCTTACTTATGTGACCTCAGCCTTTACTTTTTCCTGCACCAAGGTGCACATGCCAACTTGTCATTGGTACAGAGTAAGACCCTTTTGAAGACAGAATATCTTGACACAGCTAAGATTTAATAAGATGGTCCCTTAATAAGATGGCCTATAATTAATGTTTATGAAACAATGTATAACTACAACATTTTAGTAGTGCCAAAATCATAAATCTCCCCCCCCAAAAAAAGTGAATTCATAATCCAGTATAGTTCTCCTTAAAGCCTCAAAGCAGTTCACTCTTAGAAAGTAGCAACTCCTGGGGGCCTCCCTGGTGATGTAGGGGTTAAGGTATCAGTACTAACATGCTATCACCAGTCACTGAGGACTTCAAACCCTGGCCTGCCAAGGAGTTGACCCACATGGCACAGCAGGCCTCTCCTCTCTCACCCACTGCTCTCCTAGCAGTGTATGTCAGTCAGTCTATCTGTTCTACTTCTCACTCTGTCTCTGGTGAACACTCTCAATCCCTGCACCTCTGATTTATACCCCAGTTCTTTTATACATAAATAAATAATACAAAAATCTTTAAAAAAAAAAAAAAGTAGTAACTTCTACTATTAATTCCATGACTATAAACCAAGGCCTGCGTGGTGACTATGAACCATAGCTTACCTGATGATAAGAAAGACTCATACCTCATCTATTTTCACATCATTCAATGTTCTGCAATTTTAAGTCCTGGTCTATTCTGTATTGAATTTTCAGACCATTTCTAGAAAAGCCATATACATAATTGAATTGAGTCAAGCTATATGCTTATTTAACACTTTCTTTAAAAAAATATGTATTTATGCATACAAAAGCTGTACTTTAGGCCAAAGGTATGGGTAGCAAGGCAGGGAGAGAGTTCACCAGACAGAGTGGGGAGCAGAACAGGCAGATGGACTGAAATACGCTGCTAAGGGGAGCAGTGGGAGACATAGGAGAGGTCTGCAGCGCCATGGAGGTCAGCTCCCTGGCCGGGAATTGAACTGGGGCTGTGGTGACTGCCGCTAGCGTCATCGTGTTATGCCACCAAGAAAGCCCAATTTGACACTTTCTGCTGGAATAGAAGGAAACGCCCATCTGAAAAAGGTCTAGTAATAGTTAGAACCTGTCTTTTTGCCATACATATACCATCTCACCAAGAGGGAAGCAGTCACACTGTTTCTGGTGGCAGTAGTGTTCTGTGTATTTACTCCTCTTACTAGAATGTTCAGGGGCTTTAATCATTTATATTCATAATACACTGTAAAGTAGATAATGGTCAGTTTTCTGCATATATGTAGCATGAGAAAATTGTGTAGATATTGTTTCTGTGTTTCATGTAAGATGTGATAAAGACTTTATTAAAAGAAAATTATTTTCAAATATTGTGATATTAAAACCTCATTGCTGAGGGGCCTCATAAGTGGTGCAAGTCTCAGCACTGTGAAACTGTCCACAACTACTGCAGCATGAGTTCAATCCTCAGCCAGGGAGGTGACCAACATGGCACAGCAGACCTTCCCTATCTCACCCACTGCTCCCCTCAGCAATGTATTTCAGTTGATCTGCCTGTTGTGCTCCCCACTGTCTCTGCTGAATCCTCACAACTCCACAACTCTGACCTCTGTACCCCAGTTCTTGCATGCATAAATAAAAAATCTTTTTTTTAACAATCTCATGGTTGAACTCAATATTTGTAATTAATATTAAATGTGAAAAGGTAAACAAAAATTGACTTACAGTTCTATGCTAGAACCACAATAAGAGGTTAGAATGTTTTTCAGGGCTCTTGATTGCCAGGTACAGAACACCACGATTAGTTTCTATCCTCTGATTTCCTTTTCAGGAGCTAAATGGTCAAACCTGTCATAAAAAATAAAGTAACTGTGGAAATAGTAGGCCTAGAAACATACCGGTATATTAATAAATATTTGCTGAGTGACTAAATAAATAAATTATGAATAAAAAGGGAAACAATGAAATTTTAGACTAAAGACTAAACCAGAGGATCAGATGCTCTTCTTAATTTTAAAAAGTACTAGATTAAAAATTCAAAAAAAGTAGTAACTCCTACTATTAATTTCATGACTGTGAGCCAAGGCCTACCTGGTGACTATGAAACCATGTACAGAATTTCAGACCCTCATCTTCAACTTTCTAAAAAATAAAATGCTTGATTGAGTAATGAAGTATCTTAAGATTTAAATTTTGGATAGACTGGTTACTTTCTGCCCCTGCTGCGCACACACACACACACACACATTTATGTGTGTAAGTAAACACTGGATTACAATGTAAAAAATACTTCCTACTGTGAGCCATGAATAAAAATGTTCGAAAACCAAAACAGTAAAATAGATGCATTAATTAAAATAGGTAGCTCAAGATAATGTCTTCTCCCATTCAACATGTCCATATTTGATTAAATTGAAATGACTAAGCCCATTAAAATGGCAGGTGACAGAACTTCTGATGAGTTACTCTCATCTCTGCCTCTCTGATGATACCTCAATGTGTTTTCTCGTTATTTCTGTGCATGAAATCCCATATGTTCTGTCAACTCTGACCCAGTCAACAAGCTAAGAATACAGCAGATTTAAGTCAAAGTGCTGGGCAATGGGAGGAAAGGTCTTTTAAAAGCATATTAGCTGACTGTAAGGACGCTCTCCAGTTTAAACCTGATCACCCTTAGCTATCACACAGAAATGATGCACCAGCAGTATGATCCTATTCTCAAATCCTGTGCATCGTGCTCCAGAACACCATATTTATGTTAGTGTTTAATGAGACATTCATAAACCAGTATGCAGTTTGTTATATTTAAAAGCCTGTAACTTCCTTATTTCAAAAGCAAGTACCTTTAAACATAGTAGTAGCATTTCTCTATATGCAAACCTCTGTACATAAAAAGGTTTACATTTTAAAACAAACATGTTTTTGAGTTTTATCCAAATTCAAAAAAAGCATCTGAAAATTTTAACAGCTGAAAAACACTTTCTCCTTGCTGGGAAAACTTAAACCTTGCTAGGCTTTATGCAACTTAAAAAAAAAAATCACTTCTGTGCTGAGAACTAACATGAGAAATCTCAGCATGAAAGGTTGTTGGAGTTTTTTTTCTTCATAGAGCTAAAACCAATCGTTGGTTCAGAGTGATGCTACAATATGCATATGCTTTGTCAGGAATAAATATGATCTAATTTCAAGGGCATCTTCAACAAAAATTCGGGGGGACATGGTAAAGGCTACTTAAGTAATGATCCAGTGTCTGAAAGCCAAAGTAGGACATGCTTGTACCATCAAGGTCTAGAAACGCTGCTAACCCTGAGCTGGTGGTTGCTGTTTGAAGAGCCTGTGGGTATTTGTTTTATTATTGTCTCACTCAATGCTTACTTAACCGAGAGGATCTCACAAGGGAAGCTCCGCTCTGCGATGGTGTCCTGGACTTTGTTTTCTGTCTGTTTCAAGACTTCAATAAATGGTTTGTTACCTGCCATTATGACCCACATACGCTTGCCGAACAGCTTTTCAAATTGAAACTAGTTTTGTGGCTGTGTTTCTAGAACGCTAAGCCATTTTCAAGAGAGTATGGAACTGCAAACAGAGGCCTGTCTGTCCGTGCAGCTTTGTGTTTATACTGGACACAAAGTTCACGGATATTTAGGAAAATAGGCTGGACGATGCATAGATGGAAATACAGCTCGTTCGACATGGAGAACCCACAATCTCAAAAGTGTGCAGTGTCAAAATGATTTTGTGAAGATGGCCCACACTCAGGTATATTCTTATTAATACTCTCCTGGGAATGAAGGACAAAGACATTCCATGGGTCATAACTTTGGCGGTCATGGGTGGGAAAAAGGTAACAACATAGCTCAATTATTTACAGGGTGATTTTTGAAAAAAACACGTCCTTCCTTGAAGACAGGCTTAGATATTTCAAGACCTCCTCAGAAAAATTTTTCAGCACCTTCTGTGCTTCAAATTGAGGCAGTTTGCATCATGTTTCAATATAACTGAGTAACAGGCTGGCAAATTCCCTGCTTTCCTATTCACCAAAATCCAAAATAGAACTCACAAAAACTCCCTCCTTCATCCCATCCCACCCCACTAAAAACACCCCACTGTGGCCCCCCAGGGAGGAACAGACCAAAAAACAAACACAAAAAAAACTAGTAACTAGAGCCAGCCCTGAACACAAATCCCCAGCTGTAGCTGTAGCACTTTGCTCAGCACTGTGAGCTCGCTAGAGCTGGCACGTTTTTATAATCCAGATGCATAAATGTACTGTCTGAGGCAGAGGAGTGGCGGCAAACCCTTGTGGTGTTTGCCGTCTAGAGTGCATTGCCAGGAGTGGCCTCCCCAGACCTGGAACAATAGTCTTAATTGGCCATCCGACAATTTTTTAAATTGTGACCTTGTGAGACTTAATTTTTTGTAATATTTGTGAGAAGTATACCTTTTTCAGACTTTCCCAGCATTTTCCAAATGCAAACTTTCACTCACACATACATAAATATGCACACACATTTAAAATCATATACTTAAAGTGAAATATGTAAATATGGACCACTTTATAGATATTCTAAAGAGCATGCCTATGTGTAGCTGTTGGATAATGAATTATTTTACACTAGCAATAAGATAATCAGACCAATGCAAAATTGTTGTTTAAAATCAAGACAGATATTAATCATGTTGGACCATGAGATATGCAGCTTCAAACACAGCTTATTTTATGCAGAACCGTTTTTTCTTCTCTAAAATTGTTTTCTAGAGTAAAAAATTTTTAAATAAACAATGCTGATTAAAGTGAAAGGAAGGAAAAATATACTCAAACCAGAGGTCCAGTTAAGCTTTCAGAATTAGGCCAAAATTTGTCCAAAATTCAAATCTGCCTCTGAGGCATAAATACTGGAAACACTGAGGTCTATTCAAAAGGGCTCAGGGTCTTAAAGACCACTTCTAACAGCTCAGGAATGAATGCCTGGCGTTCAGGCCTGTGTTTGAAAGAGGTCCTCCCTGTTTCTGTCATTTGGAGGAGAGCTACATGTTATCTTTAAACCTCAGTTTCCTTAGCAATACTATAAGAATCATAGTAATAATTGCCTCAGAGATCTCTTGTGAAGATTAAATGAGAAAATATTCAGGAAACATCTAGCTCAGTATTAGGCCTGTAGAAAATGCTCCACAACGGTAGTTACGAATCCAAATTATTTTAGCATTTAGGTAATATCTTCAAAATAAGTGCCTAACCTGGAGATGGCACCATTACACAAAACCAGGTAATGGTGGAATCAGACTTTCAACCAGGCAACTAGCTATAGTCTCTAACTAAGAAAATAATTACAGTATGTTATTTCTGTCGTGTTTCTCAGTTCATAGGTGATGACCTTTTTTTTTTAATAAAGATATATTTATTTATGCATACAAAAACTGGGTACAGGCCAGAGGTGTGCGGGGGTGAGAGGATTTAACAGAGACAGTGGGGAGCAGAACTGGCAGATGTACTGAAATATACTGCTGAGGGGAACAGTGGGTGAGATAGGGGAGGTCTGCTCTGCCATGTGGGTCAGTTCCCTGGCCCAGGATACAACTTGTACTGCAGTGGCTGTGGATAGCTTCATAGTGCTGTGTCTTAACCCTTGCTCCACCAGGGAGGTGGTGCAACAGATGCAACCAGCATTTTGTTTTTCAAGGTGATATTCTACTCCCTGCTAGCAGTGTGGCAGGCACTGAGGAAGGCATTTGATGCCCAGTCTCTCTCAAAGAGTCCTCACCAGAATATCCTGTCAGTCACCATTCTTAAAACCATCATTCAGATGAAGGAACTGAAGCTGAGAAGGCCTTGCAATTGGCTCACAGAACTGGGTAATGGTGGAATAAGACTTTGAACCAGGCAACTAGTATAATCTCTAACTAGGAAAATAATTACAAATAATTGTGTATGGTAGACATTATACATAAGATGTTTATATAAATATATTTTCACTCTGTTATTGTACACACTTCGGACATATACACAAGTAGAAAGAGCACCGTAGAGAACACTCATGAGTTCCTCACTGGATTTCAACAAATATCAGCTCATGACATATCCTATAGGATATTTCTGTGTTGCAAAGTGGAAATAAGCTATATGTTCAACTCCAGGAGACTGGCTATCCATTTTATAGCATTTTTTTCTTTTTCTGTATAGAAGTTTCAAGCCATTATATATTCATGAAGAGCTTATAATGACTTCGACTATTTATGCTAAATATTAATTTTAAAATGTCATACATAATTGTGCATGTTACATAATCACAACTGTCTTTTTAAATAGTAAATTGTGGATCTTGGAAGTCTGAGATATTTATTTTTGTCTTACTACTTTCCTGTATTCCCTAGATTGTATGCCAAAAGACTATCTTATTTTAATACTACAAAAATTATTTCCATAATGTTCAGAAAAATATATAGGTGCATCCATGTGTAAAGAGAGACAGTACTTTTATTTATCTGACTTCACTATGGAAATCAGTTTCTATAATGGCATATCGCATGTTACAGGAGTTTACCACCTGTATTCAATATCAAAAAATATTTTAATATGATTAATATTACATCTTAATGTATAGTGTCTTAAGTTTATATGCATATCCAGTTTTCTTAACATGTACTTTTAATGTGTACTTACCATAATTCAGTTTTTTCTAAATGATTCAGGGTCAGCTTCTTACACAGCAATTAAGTTAGATTTCTGCTGATGGGGATGTGGAAGTATAAAAATAATGCTCTGCATTTGAATATTGTTTTGTGGTTTCCAAGCAGTTCCATGTGGCATTAACCATTTGGTCCTTATTCTATAAGATTATTTGCCTCTGTGCTTATTTATCTCCAGACTGCTATAATATTTTTAGTTTTCATATCTTCTTTTTATAGTCTATCTTTTTAGCTATCATATTACTTGTTGTTGTGTAAGCCTCTATGATCCTCATTCCTGCTTTAATGTACTACTTCTAATCTTACTAGAAAAGCAAACAATCAACATTGTTTAAGTTGCATATAAAATCTGTGCATTAGCTCATTCATTTGACACATATTTGTCCTTATATATGTAGACCTGACAAGAACACATAGATCAACAAGACATAAACCCTGCCCTCAAGAATGTTTTAATCTAGCAGACATATGTCTTCTTCACTAGAATTCAAAATAGAAAGTGACATACATTATGAAAGTAACATAGGTCAAGTAATATTGGAGTTTTCAGGAGGGCTAACACAGGGATTTACTTGGAGAGATCTCACTGAATTTTGGCCTTGGAAGGCAGAGAAGATATAAGAATGCAAAGACAAAAGAAAAGAACATTTGTGAAACCATGAGCAAAGCCCACAAGAATCAAATGTAAAGACTCTGCAAAGAAGTAGTTGAGTTTAACTAGAGCATGGAGTGTGTAAAGGCACATAATAGGGAATTAAGTGGTAAAAGTAGATTGGGACCAGAAAGTGAAAGGACTTGATTACAAGGCCAAGGAATTTGGACTTTATTCAGTAGACAATGGGGAGCTATTGAAAGTTTTTAGTAGGAGAGTAAGATAATAAAAGCTGTGCCTCAGAAAGATTAATCTGGCAGCAGTGAGTAAAATGGATTGGAATAGGGAGAGACCAGAGACACAGATCAGCTGGGGAGACTATCACAATAGTCCAGGAAAACAAAATGAGGGCCCTAACTAGGGCAGGGGCAGAGGGAATGAACGTAGACGGTAAACTGATTTATGAGACATGGCAGAAAAGAAATTCATCCATTATATTTGGGGAGCTGGCGGGGAGGAAAGCACCAAGAGTTCACTAGGATTTGATTCTGAGTAGGAACATAAACAGAAGCAGAGGGCAACAGAAAAGGAACAGGTGCTGGGAGCAGAGCGGGTCAGTGAAGGAAACAGGTTTAATTCTGAACCCACTGAGTCAAAGTGTTTCCTGGATGTCCTTGAGGACCACGCTGGGCTTCTGGACACATGAGACTAGAGCAGAGAAGCTAGGCCTGGAGATGAAGACCTTGCATCATCTCCACCTCACTGCACAAAAAGGCAAGAAGCAGAGCTTATGAGAGAGACTTGTGGGATTTGTGTGTGGCCTACTTGATGCTAATTTTGACTGCTTGCAGGTCTTTTTCACTTTCTGTTCTTAACCATATTTGGAATGTCACGTAAGTGGTTTGATAACAAGTGAAGTATTGCTTTATATGCACAGACATATGAAGTGTATTCTAAAGTAATTAAATAATTTGTAAGATAACCAATGGGGTCAATTTCACATGGTCCACAGTATTTATCTTCACATTTAATGTATTACTGTGTGACTTTAAAAAAGTCACTGTACATCTCTGGTCTCAGGTTCCCCATCAGTTAAATGAAGGGGGTTATTAAGATCCTTGGTTCTCATAACTGGCTGCAATGCCAAAACTAACCTTATATCAGAGAAAGGAAGGGGGGGGTCAAGGCTCAGGAATCTGCATTTTTAGAACCTCCCTCTGTGATTTCTGATTTGATGCTTGGGTTAGCAACACTGGTCTAGATAACCTCTAAGTTTCATTTCAGCTCTTACATTCTGAAATGTTATCAATATTTAAACAAATTGTGCCTTTTTTCCACAACTCATAAATGAGAAAAGATATCCAAAATAGCAAATTTATCACCAAATTCAGTTCATCTATAATGAAATACTCCCTCCTCTCCCCTTTGTGTTAAGAGTAAAGTATAAAGTGTATTTGAAAAGTACTATAATTTAGAAATCCCCTGTGGAGTTATAAAAGTGAAAAATATGTGTTGGGGGGAGATGGAAAGGGAAGAAAACGAGAGGAGAGTAGTCCTATGCACGCGGACAGCATCCTCCTCCGTGCCCACACCTGAGGACTGTCCACAGACCCAGAATGCAACTCTGCCTGTGCTCCACAGTTGATTTTAATGCTAAGCTATGTTCGTTGAGGCATTTATTCCATGGGCTGCTCTGCTCATACCTGTGAGAAGTGTGTCTAAGCACTTCCAAAGTACCTCGGCAGACTGTAGTCCGTTCAGGACGCCATTCCAAAATATCACAGACTGGAACTGGGTGGCTGACAGACACAGGAATTGATTTCTCACAGTTCTGGAGGCTACACGTTCAAGATTAGAGTGCCAGTAAAATCAGGTTTTTTCCTTGTTGCAGACTTCTTGTATCCTCAGGAGGCAGAAGTTTGGGAGCTCTGTGGGGCCTTTTTTATCAGAGGACTAATGCTGTCTATGAAGGCGTGACTCTCATGGTCTGATGGACTCTCAAAAGCCCCACCTCCTAATACCATCATGTTGGACAGTAGGATCCCAACCTGTGCTCTGAGGGGGAGGGTATTCAGACACAAACATTCAGCTCTAAGCCAAGACCCCACAAAGGTCTAGAGTGAACTAAAGAACATTTTGAGATACTAGAGTAGATGAAATGCCAGTGTGAATGGATGAGTGTTGTCTTTAATGGACTTATCTTAAACATACCTCTTTGTTGTGTTTGTTTTCTGTCACACATCTCCTAATTTGGTTTTGACAGAGCTCTCAGCATTCATAGGGGACACATTCTGAAGGCCCACAGACACTAGAATACGTAGTGCTGGGCTACCCAGGTGTCAGTTCTTTGTTCACTTCCTTTAAATTCTCCCGAACTCCCATTGAGGAGATGGTTTACTGAGCTTGACAGGTTAGGCTGGACTCACCTAAACTGGAGAAATGGATTGTAGTTTAGGAAATTCTAGAATTTTCCAATGTCAAACTAATTTTCCAAACGCCCCGTTTGCTCAGCAAGTATTTGTTGAAGAGCTGCGATAAGCGGGACCTTCTGCTCAGTGTTTATATCAGACATTAACAACCAACTGGAATGAGTGTAATTGTGCACTGGCTTTGCACACTACCAAAATTCTAGGCATAAGTACTTTATATTTATAGATCTTAGCAATATTGTCATGGAATTATATTTGGCACACTCCTACTCCCCTGGGGAAAAATTCTTCACTCGTTCTCATTTGTATCACCACCTATCACTCTTCTTCCACTCTTACGCTCCACAGTTACCCACTATCTCCCCCCAGTCAAACTATGGCTTCTTGACTGTAATTACACCCAGTTAGGTGGTCTGGTAACCTCATTAAAGTAATTTTCTCCAAGGTGAGAATGCAGTTTAGCCCTTTTGGAAAAAATTGTATTGAAAAAAAAGAGGCTTGCTAAACCATTGTATGTGTGTGTGTGTGTGTGTGTGTATTTAACCTCACCAGTTAGTGACATGTGAAGACAGATGTTTTAGAAAAGAACCCTCTTTGACCCCTGTGCCCCAATATACAAAGCTTTATTTATATCTGCAAAAGTGAAAAACATGTGAAATTAGCCAATCATCCCATAGCTACCACCATCCACCTGGCTTCCCTTCTTTCATGGTTGTTTGTGCATGTGCTGTGCTTTTAATGCAAGTGACACTCTTGTGTATCGGGTGCCTACTGGTTCCCACTGTGCTAGACTCACCGTCTCTGGTCCTGTCTGTTCCACTCCAAATCCTGAGTCTTGACTCCATCTTCTATTTGCAGCCTTGTAACTCCTCTTTAGATGTATCTCCCTAGATTTTGGTACCCTGCTTTTGGAAATGTACTAACAAAACCTTATGGGGAAGATAGTATTTCTAAAACAAAAACAATGTTCTAAACAGTGTAACCTCAATAAAAATAAACAAATTAAAATGAATAAATAAGATTGCATCTCCCCCACCCCACTTTTGAAAAAAAAAAAAAAAAGCAAGTGAAGCATCTCCCTGGGGTCAGATCCCAAGTGGCCACAATGAGTTATTCATCATCTCTAAACCTCTGCTTCCTCATATGTAAAATGGGAGTACTGTGAAGACTGGGTATATAAATAAGATCAATGATGTTTCCTAAGAGTTCAATATAAGTAGTTGTTATAATTAATATTATTTATTATCTCACTGTCCTCAACAACTTTAACTTGACTAACTCTACTGTTTCTACTTTGGAGAATACAAGCCTTGAAATCTTCTGTGCTGCTCAGAACTAATTTCCTGAACCTGATCTTTTCAGCTGTGGTTTATATACAATGTAGATAATGACAGAGGACATATTTTCTAAACAAAGATATAGGTCATAATTTTATAATATAAGCACATTTATGGAGGTAACAAAAGCAAGATTTGAAACCAGATCTGTTCCAAAAACTCAGAGCTATATGTCTTCAGTACCTATTCTTAGAATGTGAATTTTAAACTCTGAATGAAGATGAATTTCAGAGTCATGAGGTAGTACTAAACATAATTAAGACTTTCAGCCTCTCTGTTAACCTATTGTACTCAGAAAGCAAGTGCATTTGCATTCTGATAAGTTATTTATATTTTAGGGAGATACATTTTTCCCTCCAAAAGAACAGAGGCTTTGAAGTCAGATCTGAAGAAGCATCCAAGCTCAACCATTTAAAATCCTTGGACAAAAAACCCAAAGCCCCTGTTTCTAACCTGTTACTGATACAAAAACTGAGTTAGTAAATCAAATAATTTGACCAAGGTTAATGATACCCATTGTGCATATATATTGTGAAGATTAGAAGTCATGTATAAAATTCTGACATATTGTTTGATCTAAATAATACATTTCCTGGAAATCTAGAGCCAGGTTTCTCTTCAAAATAAAAAAGAGCTGAAATTATATCCATCTTCCACATATAACCAAGCTGTGTCTTTTTAAAAACAAATACAAACCTCTCTAGCTACTAGAAAACATGGAAATAAACACTTTCCACATTTACATTTTTTTAACTCTAATTTGTTCACTAAGTATGTCAGATAGATAGGTTGGATATGAAGTAAGTACTTTTTCAAATTTATTTGTTAAAAAGAAGTTTTCAAAGGACTCCTAATGTACTTAAAAAATAATCACTTAACATTTTATAGAGAAATATAGAAGAGTTTAGTGAAACTTCACCAAAAAAGAGACAACATATTTTGATAAATCTAATGTCTAATTTCCAACTAGAAATATTACTTTTGTCTAAATAAATCTTGAACATTTTCAATAAGTTGGGAAATTATGTGCTGAGTGGTTTTTGTTTCTTATTTCTAATGAATCAGTAATTTTGACCTTCGTTCCATATGCCTTTTAAATTTATGGTGAATAAAATAATACTGATTATTCAAAAATTAATACACAATCTCAAGCCACCAAGTTTCTAAATTATGATATTTCCAATGGCAAATGAAATAACATGCTGTCCATGCAGTTAGTGATTTGAGGCAATTTGAACATCATGATAAAAGGGGAGGGGGACTACAAGCAGTGTTATAATTAAAGGTCTGTTGATTCTTCAGTTTAAATGCCATTGTTGAAAGATTTTTCACTCAGATGTCAAAGTCTGTGGCCAGCCAAAACTTGGCATGCTAGAACTCAGCCCAGGGAAACATTGTGTTCTACAGATTTAAAAACCAAAATCTGTTAAGAACAGAAATGTTGAGCTTGGGCTGATTTCTCATGAATCAGAACCATAGCATAGCCAAATACCACCTCCTCCTTACGAAAGGAAGTAGTGCAGGTGGATGCTGATGGGAAATGTTTGTTCAGATGGAAAATGAAGGAAATAATTATCATTTGATATCATCATTCAGTGCACAGGGTTAAAGTTTTTTATAATCAAAGATTATCTCTTCGAGAAGTTTGAGTATACAAGGAGCAGTATTTACCCTTCTTCCAAGATTTGCAAGTTGAGGTTCAGTCTCTTCACATTAACTTCTTGTTTCTTGGAAAACCAGAGGCAACATTTCATTTGTCTAACTCATTACTTAGAAATGTATTTTCAAATAATATAGGCATTATGGGAAACATAGCTCACAAGTACAGCCCATCTCAATTCTTATAGAAGCTTTTCTGGTCCCAGCACTAAGCACAACGCTTGGCAGATAGGAAAGACTCCAGACATATTTGTTGAATAAAATAAGAATAAACTCATTCTCCTACAAGGAAACAGTTGACCTGTGTATCCAAAAATTAGGCACCTTTTTTTTAATAAAAATCAAATGTTGTTTGGACCTTACTCATAAATCTTCCAGATATAATACTGATAGTACTGGTGCTTCAGAATTTAAAAGGTCACTAGATTTTTCCCCAGAAGAACATGTTTGTTTTTGTATATGATTGAGTGCTTATGTGATTTTGGGAAAAGGGTAGAGTGGAAAAGAGGTGGTCCTCTCCAAAGGTGGGTTCAGTGATGTACTTATGTCTCCCAAGTGCCTCTTCAACAAATTATTGTTTCTAATCTGACAGTTTTGACCAATTATCTCCATCTCCCTAAAACATTTTTCACCTTTGGGCTTCATGGTATAGTGTTCATAATTCTCCTCTTCATTGGAATTGTCCATCTTGCACCTTCATCTGTCTCCCTTTTACCTGCCCATTAAATGTAACCTTGCCTTGCTTTCTTCCTTTACTGAGTTCTTGAAGTCTGTGATCCATTAGTGGAAGCCACAACTGCAAACAACTTCGGATCACCTTCCTAAGGATCTGAAGATCTCATTCTGGCTTATAGATGCTGCTACCACAGACATGGGCTTCCAGTGCCATTTCCATCTGAATGGGTCACTCACAGCTTCTCAAACTCAAGCTGCTATCTTTTGAATATTTTACAACCTAATTAAATCAACCCCATCTAACACTTTGTTCTTTCCTAACCCCATATTTATATCAACTCTTCCCCTTACCTAAAATCTATTTTTTGGAATTCTCTTTGTTGGACCTTATTCCATATTCCAAGGCCCATCTCAAAGGCTACCTTTTTCAGGAACCTTGTCTTCAGTGTCCATCACCAAATGATATTCCTGAATATCTGCCCTCTACAGAAATTTGTTCACCATACTTAGCATTATATTTTATGTATGTGGTTTTTATTTGCTCTCATACTCTTCATATTAGCTGTATGACTTCTTATTTATCTTTGTAACTGTATTCTACAGCTTGAGTCCTATATTCTACAGCAGAGCCCTTAGCTGGTAATAGGTGTTCATTGAATATATATTGAATTAAACTGGGCTTATGTGTTGATGATAGTGAAAGCAGATTAGAGGGGCCCGTGGCTGGGCAAGTATAAATCTATAGAGCAATAGGAGGAAGAGTAGTTACCGAGCTAAAGGGGAGCAGAAAACACCAGCTTGCACAAATCCATAGGAAAAGAGGAGCAGCAAGGAGGATGTGAGCAGAACTAGCCTCACCAAAATAACGTCTGAGTGCAAAAACAATGTATATGCAAAAACAATGTCTAAGCTGTTTTTTACATCCTCAACAGACAGTCTAAGTACCCCTAAACTTAAACCCAATAGTTGTAACCCATTTTTCAGGCCCCCTGCCTTTCACCCCAGAGAGCTCTTTTATTACTTGGATAAACTTCCTAACCTCACTCCCCGAGATTCCTGTCATTAATCTTCTTGAGACAAGAACCCACAGCAACTGTGTGACTTCACCAGGTGTAACAAGAGTACATGTGTTACAATTTGAAAGACCAAGAAAATCCATCTACCCTAAGATATCTCCCCCAATTTTCAGCTTGCTTTGGTGACTTTCTCTTCTACAAATGATTATTTCCATTAAGTTTTGTCTTTTTGTTCCCTAGCCCATAAACTGTTGACCAGTTAACATGTAAATGATTCCTCACCTTCAAAATTTACTTATTATCACTGAAGTGGGGCAAAGCATTAAAAGTATAGGTCGGAGGTCAGGATGTTCTCAAGGGAATAGCAAATAAGTTCCATGAGAGAGGTAGAGTAATGGGCTATGGCATGACCAGCTGTATGCCTTACTTTTCTTATCTGTAAAATTGGATAAAGTAAGTTCTACTTTATAGAGATTTTCAAGGTTTGAGGAAATAGTAGTAAATACTAAACAAAGTACTTAGAGTAATAATCCGTCATACTGTAAGTGCTTATAAGTATTGGCTACTGTTAGGTATGTACATATGGCACATATATAACTTATGTAATCATATGTATATTAAGTATCTGTATATCATTAATAAATAATATATATGCTTATATATAATTGTTATAATTGTTTATACTCTGTCACCCCATAAACCTGATGATAGAGCCGAAGGTAGCCAGAGACAGCCAAGTGTCAGTGTCTGGAGTGTGTAAAAGTAGACTTGTCTTATCAGACCTCTTAAATCTGCCCCTTGGGAGAGATCTTTCACCTCTGTGAGCTTCAGGAAACATGTCATTACTCTTGCTTTGAAGATGAAGTCCCATTTTGTTCTCCCTAAACATTTTAATAATGACTCTTTTTGTAATTTCTATCCTTTTTCTTAACTTCACACTTGTGTGGGGTTTTTTTTGTTTTTGGGTTTTTTTGACAAATTAGATCCAGACGTTTTTTGTTTTGAACCAAAAGAAAGATAGGTGGCATGATTTCAGAAAAATGGTGGCAGTGCCAGCTAATAATTTCAAATTATTAATAATTTAATGCAATAGTGAAATGTTAAAATATGCACCAATTATGATGCACCATGCCTAATAGAGAACAAATACTTACCAAACTATAGCTAACTTCTAATCTAGAACAAAATGACCACTCAGGCTAGGTTAGTTTTTCTTTAATGAAATATGTTCTACCCCTGGAAATAATTAACTATACTAATCCACAGGTTTTACAGTCATGGGGGGAGGGAGTATTGGGCAACTTTTTTTAAAGTACCAGAATTTAAATTTGTACTGAAAACAACAAATCCTTTCTGTGTAATCTTTTTTGAAAAGCATGTGAGGGGGTTAAGGAGAGAAGGAAAAAAGTGCCTTGAAAATGCCTACAAACTCCTGAATATTTGGATCTGAAAGAAAAAAGTGGAGGGGGTGGGGAACCTTGTAATGTACCTTCTCACATTTAGTTCTGTTTCTGTAGTGCTGTGATGTGGCACTTAATACTCTAGGGGACCTAAAGCAAGTGTTACAAATGCAACCAAAAGTCTCATGAAAATGAGTCTCTTAACAGTGCAAGCTGGCCTGCAATGGCCTCAGGAAATCCCCCCAGCTATTCTCGTCCTTTTTATCCACTACATTCTCTGACTCAAAGGGAAACCTCACTTCACCTCCTTGACCAGAATTGAGCAGACATTGATTTGGTTACCCAGTGCTTTATTTATTCATTTATTAGTCTTCATCATTTGTATTCCACTAGAACAAAAGATATCTTTTCTTTGCATTAATTTAAGTTTAAGGATGTGCAAATGTGTGTTTGTGGGAGAGGGCTTATTTATGTTTACATAATCTTATGGCTAGCTTGCAGTAAGCTAAAATGTTTTCCATCATAGGGGTGTTACATCGAACTTCATCAACCTCATCATTGTGCAGGATTCCTCTTGACATATTAACTGAGTTCCTAAAAATGTTTCCTTTAAAGTAAGCTTTTTTAAAAAATCTTGTTTTTCTGTGCATTCTATAATTAGTCAGGTGAAGTGTCACATGGGATAAATAAGTGGCCAATGCATAACTTCTTAAAAATTTTGAATGGTAACTTGCAACTCAGTGATAATGACACATTTAACTGTGGACACTTTATGTGTCTTAATTGTTGAATTGAATCCAATTAAACAGCAGATATTTTTTAAACAAATAGTATGTAGAAACCACTAAACTGGAGGCAATGGAAAATTCAGAGAAGTATAACTCAGGGCTTATCCTCAGGGAACTTATAGTTTAGTTAAAGATGCATGACAGAAAAGATGAAATTATATAAAGGCAAGAGTTAAATCACAGTTTGCAATATTCAGACATGTTCTTTGCACAATTATATTAATAATTTACACTAAACTATGCCAAACTGTTTATACTGCTTCCATTGGAAGAGTCACTGCCTGGGTGCCATGTATTCTGCCATATAGCTTTGCAGCTGTCTAGTGCAACAAACAGTACATAATCTCATCACCTGAACTTGACTCAGATTTGTTTAAACAAGGTTTAGACAATTCAAGCAGTATTAGTTTGCATTGTGACAGAATACTTGTTCCTGTCCTTTTATATGTTGAATACCCAGTAGCTTTAGGACAAATCTTTCCTTCAGGAATATTTGTTGAACTGATAGATGTTTCTAAGGTGATATGTAATGTTAAGGAACCCAGGAATACAAAGAATATCTTTGAAGATATTTTACTCCTGAATACCATCTTTTGATGCCACACATTTTTTTTCAGTTTTAGAATGCTGAATTCATTCTTACTTAGGAAATATGTTCAAAGCAGAGTTTGGTCAGAACACAACCATAATAAATTTTACCACAGTATCTTTTTAATGTATAACTGATCATAACCTAAAAGCCCTGTAAGAATTTAAAGGCAGTAATATCCTTGGTTATCGTTTATTATAACCTGAGAAAGAAAAAAAGAATAATGTAAGTTTAGAGGAAAACCATGGAGATGTATCATCCTTAAATGTCTAAGTATATGCAGGCTGTCATAGCCAATATTTCTATACATACCTTTCCTCTTTTGCTGAAGTATAAGTAATAAAAGCATCAATAATACCATACCAGTGGGATCTTTGTGAAGCATTTTGGATACCTCTTTCCTTTTGACCCTCAAATTGTAATCTCAACAACTTGTGAGACTGGTAAGATACATATTATCCACAGTTTAAAAATGAAAAATCTATAAAGTTTAAAAGGGCTTATAGCTCTGAGAAGGTGCAGCTACTCTTCCTGATTCACGTGCTACGACTCAGAGGAAGCAGAGACCAAAGCAGAACCTTTACCACGACACGGCTGTCCTAGGAGGCACAGAGTTGCCACCAAAATGTGACTTGCAGACTCTAATCTTTACAGGATGGAAGAGCCCTTAAATCAAAGGGCATACCCACTGTGATTTTATGCTAGAAGGAAAATAAATGGTTTGCTATCTTTTACAAGGTGTTTTCTCCACTTAAGCTATGACTTTGTATTACTCAGAGATTGGATAAAATCCTGATGGTATTCCAGGAAACATCATGATTATGTCTAATCTGGTTCTGTCAAAACATTTTTTCAGCCTACTATGATACTATGAAGTTGAACTTTGATATCATAAAAAGTTTCCATCCTGGGGCCTCCCTCCTAGCACAAGGGGTTAAAACGTGGCCACTATGCAGTATCTGTAGCATAATTTCGATCCTTGGCCAGGTAGGTAATCCACACAGCATGGCAGATGGCATGGCAGACCTCTCCTGTCTTACCTGCTATTCCCCTCAGCAGTGTATTTCTGTAGTCTGCCTGTTCTGCTCCCACTGTCTCTGGAGAATCCTCTCACCCACCCTCTGCACCTCTGGCCCATACCCCAGTTCTTGTATGCATAAATAAGTAAATATTAAGGAAAAAAAAATCTGAAAAGAATCTTAAAAAAAAATTCATGCAGATCTGGGCAATCCTTTCCACTTTCCAAAATTTATGTCTTTTCCAAAAACAAAAAAGATCTGTGAATATAATCAGTTGTCTTTTGAGCTTCGTAGAGCTTCTTATTTAAGAACATGGTATGGAAATGAAAGAGATCATAGGCCACTTTACTAAAACTGAGGAAATTAGTTATTGATTAAAGAAATAAAGTGTGTTTCTGATTCCCACCAGACACAGGTTTTCATTGTCAATACAAAATTCAAAGTTTCACTAAATTTTGTTCCCTGTATAATGGAAAAATAGTTTCAAATCAAGAAATTCAGCACTTGGCTCTGGAAACTAATAATATCAGTAAGTTCTCCATTCAACAGCTTATCCTTTAAAAAGCTACAGAATTCCAACCTTCAGTTTGGCTTGGAGAATAACATTTAAGCTTCTTGAACTTTTTCACTGTTCTTACTTCAGAGCCTCAACTAATATGAGATATCGAAGACACTAAACGCCTTGGTCCTAGGAGACCTGTAATTCAAATTAACATTTCTTCAAAATTATTTTTTGCAATCATTTTTCTTATCACCATCAGCCCCCATTTTTTAAAAAATATTTATTTTTATTTACTTTTGCATATAAGAACTGGAGTCTAGGCCAAAGGTATGGGGAGGATGAGAGGATTCACCAAAGACACAATGGGGAGCAGAACAGGCAGATCTACTGAAATACACTGCCGAGAGGAGCAACAGGAGACACAGGAGAGGTCTGCTGCACAATATGAGTTAATTCTCTGGCTGGGGATCCAACTCCTGTTGGCAGTGGCTGGCAGTAGCTTGAGACTTAACCCCTTGTGCCCACCAAGGGAACCCCATCAGTCCCATTTTTCAGATGAGGTGATAAGTAGATCAGGAATTTGATCTAAAGTCACATAGCTGGTAACAAACAGAGCCCCACTTACACCCAAGCGATCAGGTGACTTCACTCAGTACAACTGCTGTTCACCAGCCTCGCTGAGCCTCACACATTTGCCCTATAGCAATGATTCTCAGCCAGGTTCTAGCATTACCTAAAGGGCACATAGATGCCCACCTCTGAGGGTCTGACTCAGTAGGTCTGGATCAGTGCCCAGGAGTTTATTTTTTCTAACAAGTTTCTAGGCAATGCTGATGCTATCGGGGACCGCTGTCCTACAAGCTCTGTGCAGCCACTGAGCAGCAGTGATCCCCTAAAGCAAGACAGTCATATAAGAAGGAAGTTTGCTGTGCATCATGTAGTTTCTGCCATTTCTGACCTCCATTAGGAAAGAGAAGAATAAGTGTGGTGTAGGGAACTAGCATGAGAACACTTCAGTATTTAGAACAAGCTGAGATCTTCTGGCACTCAAAAATTGAACACAAAACTCTTCAATTTGCTTCCAAGTAGAACCTACTGTTGTGGATTAATTGGAGATGTGATTGCCAACCCATTATGAAGGGCAGCTATAAGAATGTACACGGGCGGCGCTCCCTGTGGCTCAACAGGTTGGGATGCAGCACTGCAAGCTAGCTGCAACCACCCCAGAGCAAGTTTGATCCCACGCCCCAGAGGTGATACATGGCACAGCAGACCTCTCCCACTGCTCCCCTCAGCAGTGTGCTTCGTCGATTTGCCTATTCTGCTCCCCACTCTGTCTCTGGTGAATCCTCTCACCACCTCTGGTCTATATCCCAGTTCTGTATGCATAAATAAATAATTTTTTTTAATGAAAGAAAGAAAGAAAGAAAAATGTACACAGGCAAATAGATGAACAAGCACATCTTTCATGAGCCAGCCAGCAATCTTTAAAGAAATTTCTTCATGCCCATGTAGAAAGAAGAGACCCATTCTTGATCAATAATTTTCCCAAAACTTGTAAGACATTCTTGTATCACAAGCTCAGTTTGAGCCAGCAAGGTAATATGCTTGCTTAAAAAATATTTCTGCTGTCGTGTTAAATAATAGCAAGATAAAGGTAGCTGATGATAGGGTTGGTTCTTCTGGTGACTATAGGTGAGAGTAATAAATATACCCTTTTCACATACTGGAAGATTGAGGGACAAGGAGAATAAGTTGATATTACCAGTGTAGAACTAAGAGAAGTAAAAGTTGTCTCTACCAGGATCTTCCTGGTGGCCTAAGGGTTAAGTCTCAGTGCTGTCACCTTTATGGCCTGATTCAGTCGCCAGCCAGGGAACTAGCACACATATGACACAGCAGGGCCCTCCTGTCTCTCCTATGCTCCCCTAAGTAGTGTATACCAGTAAATCAGCCTGTCCTGCTCCCCACTCTGTCTCAGGTGAGTCATCTCACTCCTATGCCACCCCCGTATTTCTAGCTTACATCTCAGCTCTTCTATAAAAAAATAATTTTTTAGGCCCTCCCTGGTGGCGCATCAGGTTAAAGCGCAGCACTACAAAGCTAGCTGCAGCAGCCACTTCAGCATTAGTTTGATCACTGGCTGGGGAGGTGACCCACATGGCTCCATCTCACCCACTGTTCAGCAATGTATTTAGTCGATCTGCCTGTTCTGTTCCCCACTATCTCTGGTGAATCTCACTGCTCCTGCACCTCTGGCCTGGCCCCCAGTTCTGTATGCGTAAATAAATAAATTTTTAAAATAATAATAATTTTTTTAAAAAGCCATCATCTCCAGTTACCTTGGGATATTAGCATCACAGGAAGGTAAGTGTGATACTGGACAGCACATTAAATATGGCAAGCAATGTAAAGACCTTGTCCTAGCCTCAAGGCTTCAGTGGAAAACTAGAGGACAGTTACTGAGTAACTGCTGTCAATATCACAGGAGTAAAAGAAGTAGGAAAGGACTGAGTTTTTGCCCCTTTTCATTTAATTTGACTTGTTCTCAGATAGAGGCATAGACTTGACCACTGATTCTCAAAAGGAAATAGGTAGAGTTCAATAAAAATCTCAGTACAGCTTTAGAGTCATCCCACAAACACCAATTTTAAATGATGATTTACAGAGGGCCACGAAGAATAATTTGGAAGAAGTTTATAGGAAAGGAAGCTTTGAGAGCTGAACCAGAAAAGGTGCTTGAAAGTAAATCAAATTATGGCATACATTGAATTATGGCATTTATTATTATGTGCAGAGTATGCATGGAATTTTGAACTAAAAGCTGAGGAAGCAAAGGTCTAGAAACTCTCATGCATAGTAAATAAATTAACCCTTTAATCTCTTTCTTTCCATGCTCCCTGTATATGGTGACTTGTTCGTACACTTGTACACTGAAAAGGACTAATAAAATATGCTCTGCCAGCAGTGCATTTAACTGTCTGTACCATGATTAAAATGTGTACCTCAGGAGATTTTCTTTAGTATCATTACACACAGAATTCCAAAGACCTAGAATTCTTTGAGCAAAGGAGACGGGTTGCATCTATTCATGAATGTCAAACTTTCCTAAGCTTTATTAAATTGGGATCCCTTGTCTTTCTCTTTATAATTTGAAGATTATTCTAGTAATAGGTTTGACAAAGAAAAAAACCAGCCAAATAAGTCAGGGTCTAATAATTGGGTTAATAACTGTTCTAAAACCCATGAGTTCGGGATGCTGTAGCATTCAGGACGTACTCTCACTTTCTACTTTAAAAGATTAGTTTTCATTGCTGTTTTTCATGCTGGAAACTACATCAATATAAGGAAATCAGCTTATCACAAGCAGGTCATCAGCTCTTGGAATATCTGCCCATGAGAAAATAAATATGATTGGAATCCTGTCACCAAGGAAATGGTTTAAAAATCTGTTTATTTCGGTGCCAAATGAAAATCTTAGCTTCAAATAGTTATCTTTATTTTGCAATGACTAATTCTTTTTCCCATTCATTCACTTATTACATGACTACTATACACTAATCATTTCAGGAGAAGAAAAGAACACCCTATATAATTATGCAATCCTTAAACGTATCTATATGTTTGTGTGTGTTCATGTGCTTTTCAAAGAGCACATTTGTGACAGGAAGTGAAGAATGGCATAGTCAGGGAAAAATTAAAGAGACACGATGTAATTATCTGAACTGGAATTAAGCCAATTAATAACCCATGTGCTAACATCACCCTCAAACTGCTGAAAATGCCATGAGATATTTAAGTGCCCCGGGTGGTCATAGCCAGCACTCTTCACCTCATCCATTTTCTCCACCACAGAGGGACCTGAGTCACCCCAGCTTCAGAAGGGCTGCCACCAAAGTGAACTACAGAAGAGGCACAGATTGTAGACGCTGAGCACAAGTTTCCCTCAAATGATTGTGCGCAATTTTTACTTACTTTTGAAATGGTATCAAAGCACAGGTGATTTATACAAGTGCTCAATTGTGCAACACAGTGTTACCTACTGTGTGCCAGGTGTTAGGCTCAGAATGCATGGATTTCCATTCCAGCACTGCACTTAACTGGCTGTGTGCTCTCAAGCAACCCTAACCGTTCTTCATCGTGGTTTCTTTTGCTATGAAATAAGCATCTGTAGTGCCTAATTCATAGTGCTGTTGTGACACTAAAGTACAATAAAAAATGTAATGTACCTAGTAGAGTGTTTTGCACAAGTCAAGTACTGAATGATTATCAGTCATTACTACCACTAATAACCAAGAAATGTACTCAGTACTGGGAACAAAGACATTAAACATGTCTCAGATGGCCCATGAAGTTGAGATTCTAGAAACGTAGGGTTCTAGGCTTTATCTCTACTGCCAACCCTTCCTTCTGAAAGTCCAGAGTTAAGACCCTTGCTGTGCTGTATGCATGGTCGTGTTGCAGGCTTTGAATAGAGCACACTCAGCACATCGGTAGTGTGCAATTTTGTTTATTACACCCTCATTTTATACCTTCCTCTGTAATAATTCTCATGTAATGACCAATCATGGACTTAGTTATGTATCATCCTCCAAACAACCTAAGGGGATTAATATTATCACCTTTTGCAGACAGGAATACTGGGGCTTGTGATTTACACAATGTTATAAATACCTAATGACTCCAAAGTTCATCCCCTTTTTTACTCAGTTTACCTAGTAGGCCCTTACTCAGCACCTCACTGTTCTTCTCAGAGCTCTCACCTATTTGAGGACTGCAGGGGGATCTCCCATGTCAAAATCACTGATCCATCCTCCCCTACATTACTGACTGTGGAGTAAGTGTTTTAGACATGTCACAGCAACCCTTGGAAAGGTGTGCAAATAAACTGAATTACTCTGGCTCTGACTCCTCTCAGAGTGCTGGCCTGTGAGTAGCTCCCAGGTGCCTGACATTTCTTTCACTTTTCTTCTTTAACCCTAAGTAGTGACATTGTTGTTGCTGAAGCATGACTGAGAGATAGTTTTCACTTTTACATAGACTATGATTCTTGTTTTAGGATAAAATACTTAATCTCTCCAGTAACATCTGATGGTAGCATTCTCTTCATAAGCACCTTTCACCCCTAAGAAAGAAATTTACCTTCCATTAGATGTTGTCAAGAGGAAGATCCTTACTGAATATGAGATTATATGTGTCCCAACAAAAATACCATGACATTCATGGGCAAATAGTACAATTTCACTTTTCCATTTTAGTTGCTCATTTCAATCAAAATGTATAGGAAAAGTTGCCTAGAGTTAATCTTCCGGGGAAAAAAATCTCACAAGTGATCTAAAATGACATTGTAAGCGGAAAGATTCAATCTTTCGCACCTACAGCGTGCCTATATCTTTAAGATGAGTTCTGTGAAAGAACCACATCTTTTTACATAGTGGTATGTAGCCAACAATATTCATAGAGAGAAGTGCAACCTCCAGGAGAGATCTTTGTAGATTGATCCACTGGCCTTCGATAACTGGAATGTGGCACCAGCTATACCTTACTGAGATGGGTCCTCTCTGACATTCAGTTATTCTGCTTTTCTCTGAAGATGAAGTAGTATTTAAATTCCCTATCCCTCCAATTCAAAATGGACCAAAAAAAAAAAATTCCACTTAGCTAATGAGACTTTTTTTTAAAACAAAATTGAAGGTTTGAGCACAACTGTACAGGTGGAGCAATCTTATTATTCCAGAGACAGAAATGATTCCCAGACCTGTTGGGCCAGCTCTTTAAAGAAGCCGGGGGCTAGTTGACTAGCTGGCATGGTGGAGAAAACACTGTGCTGGTGGGCCGAGGGAGCCCTGGGTTCCAGTGTTGACAATGCTACCCTGTCTGTGTTATTTATGTTTCTCTGAGACTCTGGGCCTCAGTTTCCACATCTGCTATTCTAGGGGGTGGAAGGGATTGATTTCTGTGGCTTTTCCTGGCTCTGATATTCTCTGGGTCTGCAGATCGCCTTCCGTGTCTGCCATAGTCTGCCTTGCCAGCTCTGTTTGTCACAAAGATTAATCCATTTTAACTGTACCTTGGAGTGCTCCCGGGAGAGGAGGATGGATGGATTGTTTTGCACCTATTATTGCATCAGAACTTTTGCCTTTTTAGATGAGATCGTGCCGTGCCTAAAATCTGTCTGCCTGTCTGCCCACTGACTTTGTCTGTGCTGATCTCTTGCCACGGTGCCTCTTCCTCCAGCATCCATCTCCCTCCAAGATCTAGACTCGGCATCCGACTGTACCTGTCTTGTTCTCTGCAGCATCTGTCTGCTACACTCCTCGACCGTCGTTAATAAACTTTCACACATTACATGCAGACCCCTAATCTGCTGGCACCTGCACGTAAATATCTACCATTGATAAACTAGGGGAGAAAACTCCATTTTTTAAAATGCCTCTATCTAGTGCCATTTATATTTGCACTTTTTGTTTAGTTGTAAGTTTTAATAGTTCCCCCTTTGAGGATTTGTCAGTACGAGCAGTATTGCTTATCAGAACACACCAACAGTCTTTTTGTAATATTCGCTTTTCCCCTTTGGTTCAGCCGAGCCTGCTGACAGATCATTCAAATTCAATTGTTTTATGTCTAAGCCGAACAGCTAATTAAAGTAGGGATGATTAACCTGACTGGCAGTGTCGCTCTCCCTCTCGCTCTCTCCCTCTCCCTTTCTCTCTCTCCCTCCCTCCTGTTCCAATCAGTCTTTTTCTCACACTCTCTCTCCTTCCG